>NC_056728.1:1595001971-1595294471 GCF_019279795.1 Protopterus annectens
CACATTTCAATATTTATTGAACAGGACATATGTCCCAACAGTAGGTTTGGTATAAACATACCCATTGATTTTGGTATAAACATACCCATTGATTTGTGTGTTTAGATTATTGTTGCAGATATGTTGGGGGGGAAGAGAGATGTCAATGAACAACTTACATATATTTGCAGTACTCACAACTCTAATGATCATTGTTCTAATCATTACACTATAGGTATTATTACAATACCCTATGGCTTTAGTTTGGGAAGTGGTATGTTTGTACACAGTGTATACTTCAACTGTCTTATAGCTAAATTCTACTTCTCTTACCTGGTAGACCTGTGGAGGGAATGTTTGTTAACACTACCTGACTGTTTCTACACATATTCCCAGATTCCTAGTTGTAATGATGCACATACCTCTCAATTTCTTAATGCACATATGGACAAAGCTTGACAACATGGGGGTACAAATAGGGACATATTTTAAATATTACTCTTATAAACTTTTAGCCAGTTGCTAGAGTAACAGGATTTCTTTTAATATACATTTTCTGAAGGATTTGAAGTCTGACACTCAAATGTATGTCATTATTTGGTGACTACAACCCTGAGATCCTCCCACTGAATTTCCAGGAAAAAAAGAGGAGCAGGCCAAACATATGAGCCAAATATCTGGACATTCTGGGGAAATCTGCACAGTTGAGAGGTATGATTATGCATACAGCTTACTACCACTCCCAGGATTCAAACAATGGCTGTGTGTGCTAAAAATACAATTTCTGTTTCATCAGAGTGAGCTATTTAGACACTACTGTCTGTTCCTTCAGTGTTTTCTTTGCAAGTCTCTCTTGGTTGTGCAATCTGATCTTGTAATTACAACAGCCTTATACAGACATTCCTAGACATATTTTTATGTAGCACAGTGTTGTTAACAATCATTAACACAACATTACTATTCAGAGACTGCAACACTAAATGCCATACAATACCAGAGTAAACACAACTAGTCCAGGATTTAGAACTTTATTGCCAGGCAGTTACGGTTTTATTGAAATATCACCTATATGGGACTATTGCTGTCATATTGTTTCGTTTATTCAGTACAACCCATACACAGTTTTTATACTGCCAGGTGGCTTTATTTTTATTTGTTATGACTACTAAAAGCAGGATTGTTACTCACCAGCCTTGCGATGCAAATTTTGCAACTTGCTGGCATGGGCTTCCTGATTCACAGCCCACTCAGTTGCAGCTGTAAAGGGAATAGAGAAATATTTAGGCATACCTATCCATCACATACACAGGCTGGACTTTTGTAAACAGTTATTGATATGAATACTTACACACTGCTGGAACATCACTCCTCTGCCTTGCTTCATGGACCCACTCATCCAAGACCTCCCTCTTTCTTCGCTTCAAGTCAGCATAGTGGTGCTGGACCTGCTCACTAGTCCGAGGGATACCAGTGGCACTGGTAAGAACATGGGGGAGACGGTCCCAGGCTTCTGCTTTATATTGGGAGCTGTGGAACTGGGCCTGCAGCAGTTTCTTGTCATGGTTATTTACCAGGAGTCCTACCATGAGCTAAAGCACTGGGCCTGGAAGTGCATGCCCTCACCAACACCTGTCATACTGGCTACAGTAGGAAGCTGTAACCAGTTATGACCTATATTCCCACCTGTAGGGTTTAAATATGGCTGATTTACCACCCTTTGCCATGATTGGATGTTTTTGAATATGCTGAGCTAATCGAAGCTATGGGCAAACCTGCTTAGCTAAGGTTGGTAGTGCTTAAAGGGGTAGGTTCAGGATTGCTTACCAAGGGGAAAATCCACTTAGCTGGGCTACTCATTGCTCATCTGTCATATTTACACAATGCTTACACCTGGTAAGCAGAGCTGTGCAATGCTTATTTTTTATTTTATAGACTATCTGCTGTATGGGATTGACTCATCATTCATTACATATTATAAATCTGTTTACTATCCCTGACATCCCCCAATGTGCTTTCATTACATTTATTCATGTGTGACTATACTGTATGGGGCACTTGTGTTTATATGGGGGTTTCACAACTCTATTACACTGACACCTCACATCTGGAACTACTACAGTACTCTGGTTAACACATATATGTTATTTCATAGCTAATTATAATAAAAATATTTATATACTGCTTTCACATGTAAAATGTGAATTGGTTACAGTGAGGATCGCACCAGGAATGGCTGCTTGCAAAGCATAAGCTCTAATCACTACACTATCACAGCACTGTTGAAATTGGATGTCTCTTGCTATTTAACTTCTTGTGCTGTTTAAGCTGGACTAAGCATAGCTGAGCAACGGGCACACCCACGCAGCTATGCTTAAACTTAATCGGATTTATAAAAAAAATTTATTTGTTGTGTTTTCTTATTTGTACCCTTCAGAATATCCCTGCTAATGCTAAACCTGTTATTCTATCAACTTCTTGCTTTGTGTGATAATTGTCCCATATGGCTTTGTTCAGATTCCTTACTCTGACGGGTTGGGAGGTGTGCAATATGTACTTATGTTAAACCTGTTATTCTATCAACTTTATGGCTTGGTAGGGACAATTTCTTACTCTGATGGGTTGGGGGTGTTATGAGCATTCTCGCTCATTTAAAATTGCTGAACTGCAATTATGGAGTGCAGGGGCATGTGTATTGTGAGAGCTCTGCTTTCAGACATACCCCCTGCACTCGTACACTGAACTGTGTCCATTTTACAGCATGGCAGCGCGCCTTTATACATATGCATGGCGCGCTGCACTGCTGCACAGGAACAGTCCCTGCTATGCAGGGATAACTTATTCCTGCATGGCTACTTGCTGACTCCGGGGGATAATGTTTATTTTTATATATACTATAATCTAAGCAACATTACATAAATTATTCATTTCCTGCTTTCTCGTAAACCTCATTCCTCCTCCAAAACATTTTTCTGCATGTATTTTCCCCACAGTTTCCATTTCCTTCTATGTAATTTACTCTGACCCCTTTCCAAAGAGCCCATTTCCTGTTTTCTTATGTGGCTTATCTCTTTTGAGACATTCACTACTTCAAGTATAGTTGGTTTAGATTTTCATTTTCATTTTCTTGTAATTACTTGTTTGGTCATCTACATAATTAAACTTAACAAGGCCATATTGTGTTTAGGAAATTTGGATCCTATATTCCTTAGTTATATTAATTTGCTCACCCAGTAATCCTGATAGAGTACTCTGTAAGGAAGTTTTAAAATCTACCATCTCATTACAGTCTCAAAGCATAAGTTCCCAGTTACCGCTTTCTTCTCTATCACACCTCAAACATTTGCCATCTACCTGAGGAAAAATTCTTTGGAGTCTGCTTGGGGTATAAAAGTGTCTATATAAACACTTCCAGGAAAAAAATTCTAAATCTTCTAGACTTTGTTACATGTGCGGGAGCCATACATATGTATTCCCATTGTTTCTTTGTAAATTGCATATTTAGTCTCTCTTCTAAATCTTTTCTGACAGCTTCTGATTGATTCCTATTGTTATCATTCAATATTTTATATGGCCTATTAATTATCCCTTTTTTAACAGCAGCTTCTGTTCTAGATTCACTTGGAAACCCAACCAGTTCAGGTCTTCCATCGAGGATTCCCCTATATCTTTCTCTTTGTCTATACTCTGATATATATCCATGATAGGGAAGGTAATCAGTAGGCTGCAATCCAAATATCTTCTTGGCCTTTCCTATTCTATTACCTTTCCTTCTCTAATTATTTGTTCCCAATACCCTTGTTTCCTTACCAGCTTCTTCAAGTAAATCCAGCCTCCTCTTGTCAATTCACTGTACCCCTAATTGCAGTCATCCCTTTTGGCAAAGTTCTTAGTATGCTTTCTACTACTTTATGAATATAATATTCTATATAACTGTTGCTTTTCTCCTTAAGGATTTGCATCTAAAATCCCACTCTTTCCTCATTTCTTGAATTACCTTCCTGCTTCATCATCATCCCTTTCCACTTTGAATTGTATCTTTCTGCTTGTGTTATGTATGAGCCCTAACTGTGTAGCTCTGAAATATCCCTTCAAATCAGGTAATCCTAAACCTTCTTGTTCTAGTGGGAAGATCAACTTATCCCACTTGACTCTTGCATCTTCTCCTGCTAAATAAAATCCTTCAACTCTTTATTAATAACTTACCACAACTTCTCCTCTGATTGATAGAAATATGCCTGATCTGTGTACAATACAAAATGGAATAAAAACATTTTTACTGCTTGTATTTTGCTATTTATACCCATAGCCAAAAGCTTCCAGTTTCTCAGTTTTCATATTACCTTTTGTTTAGTTTCTTTCCACATATCCAAATAAGTGGTGCACTAGTGCTCTGAATACAAACCAAATAAAATAAAAGAGCACAAAATCCTTAGCTGCCATAATTGAATCCTTTTAATCCATAATCCTAAATCCTTAATTTTATCATGTTCCCATAAATATAATAATTGATGGACCAATTCATGTGTTGGTACAAAATTTATAGCTGTACTATATCTTTTGTTTTATCTTCATTAATTTTATATCCTGAAAAAAACAGAACTGTCTCAGAATATTCCACAACACTAAGATGTCTTTTTCTTGTTCCATCAGGTACAAAATAATATCATCTACAAATAAAACCAACCTTTTTTGAACATCATACTAATTATATCTTTGAATTTCGGAGTCCCTTATTTTCTTTGCCGATGGTTCTAAATATAATGCAAACAACAAAGGAAAGCAGATACCCCATCCTGGTTACTTTGTTCAGACACAACATAACATAGAGGAACCCACCCACTTTGATTTTTGCTTCTAATCCCACATATATTCTTCTAATTAATATTATTACTCTATCAGGAAATGCAAATGCTTCCCTACTCATAAAATCCCAGCTTACACTGTCAAATGCTTTCTCTGCATCAAGACCTGCCAATAACAGTGGTATTAATATAATTAAGTACTCTTTTATTTTTGTCTATAGGTGTGAGACCATTGCAAAATAATATGGAAAATGTTGCCATTATGGTAAGAAATTTATTCCCATCTATTATATCTGGCAACTTTTTAATGTCTATTTCCAGCTTTTGTGGTGCATGCACCCATTAATATTTGGCAGGTTAATCATGTATACATTTTTTCTTATCATTAACATTTAAACTTTTATCATATTTTACAAGACTTTTAAGTTATGCTGCTTTTTGATAACTCCACAGTCTTCAAAACTTCAGGAGGTGAAATTGCAAATGGAACACGTCAAGCAAAAGGAAGAACGTAAGTGGGAGGGGAATGGTTTAGAAGCAGGTGGAATATATTGATTAAGCATATGGAAAACATTAATACTATAACAGAGCTGAAAGAAATTTGTCATATTGTCAGAGAGAGCTTGTAAATAAAGTGCAGCTTTTTTTCCCCTAAATTTTAGAATCCAGTTTTCACATATTTTTATATACCTAGTTGAGGGTAAACAGGGAGATCTGACAAGTAATGATATTTTAAGGGATAAATGTTATTGTAAGGGAGCCATATATCTATTTGTAATATTCACTTTCGTTCTGGGTTGCTTCACCTGTATTAGGGAAGCGAAAAGCTATTGAGTATACACCACGCATGTGATGTGCACAAAGTTTGCAAAATTGTTTTTTGTCCACAATAAAAAAGAATACAGAAAATAAACATTTTAACTGGAGAGAGACACATTTTAAATGTACTTTAAAAGAGATGAGACAGAAGCAAGGCTAGCAAGTGGGACTCAGCATAGGTAGGCGGTCCAGTTTCAAGAAGTTGGATAGTAGTGGATGCCCTTCATAATTCTGGAAAAGAGCTAGTAGCCAGGGATGTGTAAATAATAAGTATCACGAATAATGAATAATGATGTTGCAGGCTTGGATATGTTCTACCTGATTCAGCTCAGCCATATTTAGGAATTCCTCTGAGCCACTGGTTACCTTGTTTGATGGTGATTGTGCAAAAGATGAAGTTTGGTGTGAAGCCAGCGAAGCTACTGCCTGTATGATTGTGAGACTGCTTTTCAGGAAGAGATGTGTATCAGTTTTGCTTTGAAAAATAAAAAACACTGAACATATCAACTACTACAAAAGGAGGAGAAAAAGGTCTATATGGTCCATTTAGTTTGCCTTAATTCATTTTTGTTCTGCATGCAAGCAGTTTTAACTGTTTCAGACCTTTATTTGAAATTGTAAAGTTTTTCATGTAATTAATTTTTTTCTGTGATTTTATTAATTGTATCTGGGTATCTTTATAAGTGTCTCTGTCTTCTATGAACTAGTAGGTAACTGTGCCCATTTGACTTAACTGTTCATGGCATCTGTTTTGCAAGTGAGTATTTTTAACCCTTTCAGACATTTATTTGAACATGTAAATTTTTTTCCTCACCCAGTTTGACTCCCTCAATTGGAAGACTGACAAACACCCTATTAAAACTCAAGGTACCAGCTGCAGTTGTTCTGTTGGTCCTCACCTCCTGGTACATGACTGGCCCACTGAGTTAGGCATCAATAATGTTAAAGTTTTAATGATCTAAACCTCATTGGCTTATATACAGAGTCCATTTCATAACTTTTATCCTGTCAGACTGCTCCTCAAGAACCCCTGATTGACCTTCTCTTTAGGTAATCCATCCTATTAGATTCACAGTCCTTTTTCCACATCTCTGTTGGACTAGCTTTTTCTGGTGGGCTGCTCCTCCCTCTCCCCATTGGATTATTTTAAAAATGATGGCCCAATTATTGACTACCTATGTCACTACCTCTACTCACTCCAGATTAGGCTGCTGTTTTTTCAGCGGGCTCAACCCTCTGTCACCACTATTGGACATGCAATTTTTGGCAGGCTGCTCTCATCATTGGATTAAATTTAAAACAACTGGCCAATTAATAACTAAGTATGTCACTACCTCTGCTACCTCCTGATTGGGACATTTTCTTTTTCTGACGGGTTTGGTTTAACAACACCTAGTTGTTCATTTTCCAAAGACACTATACCAATGATAGACTTTGATCTGCCCCATCAACCCGTTGGTTTTGATAAAATTTCGACCTAGGTTTTTGGTGGGTTTCCCTCCTTGACCCAGGAACTATCCTCATGCTTTGATTCATTGGGCATACAAATTGTTGTAATTACATTTTTCCCACTTCCTTATCAAAACAAACACATCTATTTTCTTATAGAATGCTTCCATCCTTCCCCTAAACCCAAGCATACACCTTTATAGTAAATTAGGCAGATATGAAGAAGTGTAAGCAAAAGTGCTGTCTTTTAAAAGAACATATTTCCTCTATCTTATTCTAGACTTATTAAGTTTAAAACTCTGTACTGACCATTAATTCACTGATGCCCGAATATAAATTACCCAATGGTTAAATTGCTAGATTTCTAACTATGTTTACTGACCCTCTGTCTCTATCAGTCTAATGCTGTCATTATAAATTTAGCAGCGTATGACTCATGAACAAACTGTAATTTCCAATTATAGTGAGAAATGCCTGCTTTTGTGAAAGGTATATCCCACTAGTTAATTATGAGTTACTATAACCAATCAGACATGCCCAGCATGTTTTTCTAAGCTTCACCCTTTTACAAAATTAAAGATCCAGTCATTGACATGATTAACCTAACCCACATCCAATGGCCTATACTTCGAGGCATTAATGACCAAGCACCAATAGCACTAATGTTTTCTTCCATGCCCTGCACAGAACCTTTGAATTACTATTATACAATAACTGGCCATTAACATTCCAAACTGTGCACACTGATTGGCCAGGCCAACCAGCATGCCTGTTGTAAATCTGAAAATATACCAACAGAAAAAGGTCCGGTCGCCCAGACTTTTTTTCCATTGGTATAGTCTTTAAATTTTATTTTTATTTCTTAAAAAAATAAAAATAAAATCTGTAGTCCTGACTTGGGACATACCAGAGAGGCAGCATGAACAAAATACTAGAGAAATCAGGTACGTTATTTAAAACTAAACACATGTACCTGTTATCCCTTGTATTTTGCCCATGCTGTCTCTCTCCTACCCCTAAATTTTTTTTTCATTAAAAAAAAAAAAAAAAAAAAAAACAAAAGCACAAAAGAAAAACGGAGCAATGGAGATCTTCTTTTCTCTATTGCTTACTTTCTTGGGGACTGATGTACTGGGTATGTATGGGAATGCAAGTCCCAAATGCATGTGCAGTACATCAGATAAGGCTCAAGGAAATGTTCAGCGGTGGAAGGACAGCACGTTGACCTTATACAAAGACATTATTTAAGACAAGTATTTTTCTCTTAAATAATGTCATTGTATAATAGCAATAACCCATGTCTGGGTGTGGGCAATGCTGGATTTACCCATGGTTGTCTTTGTTTGGTCACTCGGGCTTTACCTTCTTAAGCAAACCACACTAACTGTTGGTAAATTCAGTATTACCCACACCCAGACATGGGTTACTGCTATAATATTAGTCTTCTGTAATATATGAATAATGGTTTAATACTTTGAAAGTTTAATTAAACAGTGCTCATCTGCCTAATAAAACTATGACTGTCTCCTATATTTTGGTTTATGAGTATTTTTCCACATCTATTAATTGGAAGTGAATTTACCCTTAGTGGTTACAAGCTTGTTCTATACAAAGCTCAGCCCGGATTGTTATTTCCTCTGACTTTGGAGGGATCCACCATCCTGGCACACTTCTGGTCTAGTAATTAATTTTGAGGTAAACATCAGTACAACTTTCCTTTTAATAACACATTTCAGCTTATTGAAGGGATTCATTTGGAAAATCCGGTAATGTTTGAAAATGAGCTAAGTAACTCAGCCAAGTCACTCTACTTTAAAATTAACAGTTCTAAGAGAAAACATAATAGCTGTGAGATTCTGTTACAGAATTTCACAAAAATGTATGATCTCATACTTCACCTCAGTTTAGCAGATATGCTGTTCTGGGTAGAACCCAGTCAGATAGGGTCTAATCCAGCACAAGGCATCATAGGCAGCTGACTAGGGCCTGGTGCTGGCTGGGGCCCAGCCATAAAACATTAAAATAATACTGCTTTCATCATAACTTGTTGCTTTGTTTCTCACTATATGCTGCCACTGATATCTTCACTATACATTTAATCTGCTGCTTTGCTTCTCAGTCTAAAGTATGGGCAACATCATCTCTGGACCTCCACTCTCTTTCATTGGCTCAGATTGTGGAGTTCAAACTGGAGAAGAGCAGTATTTGTTTTTGTTTTGCTGATTTTCTTTGGCTGCTTGTTTACATCCCAAGCAGAATGCAGTGGTAAGTACTATTTTCTGACTTTTATATTGAAAGTGAGCTGTGGGAGAATTAGTTGGCCATTTCCAGAGAAAGAAAGTGCTGGGTCTAACAATTTCAGATGTAGCAAAGATATTTCCTCATGAAAAGATGGGCCCATGGTAACATGAGAATCAAGGACACAGTTTTTTCCAATAATTAGTATAGATTCATTGCTGAGGTGGCTTACATCCTGGAGAATCCAAAAGAACACTGTCTGGTAAGACAGGATTTTGACTTCTGAAAAAAAGGCCAATATTAAGCAGGAGTCAATTAAGCAACCCAGAAAGATCAGTCTTTATGAAAGTGCCAAACATGACCTCCAGATGTTCAACTTGAACGCTAGCTAGGAGAGGGCCGAGACCCACTCTAGTGATTCACAGCAGCTGGAAACCTACTCTGCAAGAATTCACAAGTCTTCCATGTATGGAAAAAAATTAATGTCTAGAATTTGATAGTAGTCTGCAACAAGAACAAGGCATTTGGTAAACTATCATAGTGCAGTGGAAGGCCCAAGCAAACATAAACCCAATAGTGTGAACCAGCACCACAATTCTTAAAATTAGGATGGGTCTACCACCACCAGTCTCCATGACAGCTATTGATTTAGGGAGAAGGAAAAATGCAGAGGAGGTGATTTCCTAATCTTTCTGTAGGAAGGATCAGTTAAAGTACTCTGGAAATCAGCATTTGTCATATAAAAAGTGAGAATAACACAGTCAGAAATGGTGGAAGAGAAGATGACCCCTAGGACAGAGGAAGCTGGTTTTAATACTACCAACTGAAACCTCTATCAATGTGGTTGAACAGTCATTTTTTGGAACCAGTGACAGCCAGGCTATCTTGCTGAGTGCTGGCTATAGAGAAGAGGCACCCATTTGGGGGACTTGTGAAAGATGGGTATGGTGCCTTGGTATATTCACAGGAGAAAAGGTGGAGCATCCTTTTATTGTAAATAAACTTTTCTTATTAGGTTTAGTGGAGGACTAGTCCTGACATTAACCTGAGGTACCTTGGTTTAGTTCATCGGGGACTTTCATTTGATAAACGGAGGGAAACTAGAGAAAATAAAACATTTTCAACAACCCTGCCTCCACACACTTCTGTTATCTCATTGATTAAGGATCTGATTAATTGCTGAACAAAAAACAAAATAAAGAAAAAAACACAATCATACTTAAGTGACATGTATATAATCTCAGGTATAAACTCATCAGGAAAATTCTGACTATGTCAGCAAGCATGCCTCTTATATTACCAGTGAAAATGTTGGATTTCTAGGAGAAGGAACACAAATCAACAGAATAAGCAAAAAAAAAAAAAACAATCTGTTTAATAAGTGACCACCTTTTATTACCAATCTCGTACCTCGGCTATTTGTCTTCACAGGATAAAACACGACAGCTAGGCTTATAGCTTTTATATAGGAAGGAACCCAATTAATTCAAATGTAAACAATCAGTCAAGCAATAAATCAATTAAACAACAATAAATGCTAAATATATATAAAAATATGAAATACCTATTTTCAATTAATTTACTGACTGAAATAGAAAAAGTACTTGCTGATTCAAACTCTTTGGGGACAGTGTTCTATAATTTATTATTATTTTCATTTCTAATTTATTTAATTTATTTATATAATCACCCCCCCCTCCCAGGAAGAAACAGTTGTGCCAACACACACAAAAAAAAAACCTGCATCTGATCCCTCTATGTACTTTACTAAAGTGTTCTGCCACCAGACTTTTCAAATTCTGATTCCTTACTTCACCCAAATGTTACGGTACATGAACCTTAACTTTGCATTTAGCTTGACCTAAATATGAAGTTGGAAACCTACAATCACATCCTATAATATAAACAACCTCCTGGACTCACAATTAAACAAATCATTAGCAATACATTTTCTCCCATTCATTTTACTTCCTGTAAGGTTTTTAATTTTAGAGCATACCTTATAATGCCCTCAAGAAAAAATGTCTCTACATCCTAGCAATAAATTTTGAGGTCTGTAGACGTAATTCAAAATCGCTTTCAAATTATTGTTTCTTATATAATAGAACATGACATATTTTGGAAAAAGTTCGTCTATTACCTCATCATTCCTCACTACATGCCATAAATCCCTGATAATATACTCCAAAATATGAGAGACAGGAAGAGTACCTAGAAACAAAAAATAATATATCCTCACTTCTAACCAAATTGAAATCACTACACTTGTTTTTTCATGCTACATTGTACAAACTCATTTTGCTATTGTCTAATAAACATTTTTAGCTCTGACAATTTGTCCTAGAGTGCAGCCTCAGTCTTTGCGCCTATTTTCTACCCCACATAATTCCCTATCTCTCAACATTGCATCTGACGTATCATTAAAAATTCTCCTAAATTCTCCATAAGTCAATGAACAGCTTGGATTTTATTTATTTATTTTTTTGCTTTCTAGGAGTAGAACAAGCTCTTTACTTTCTGTATCATATTTTCAGACAAATGAAAAAAAACATGTTTGACATCGACTTTTTGTTCAGCAGATAATGAAGCAGCAACTCTTCAACACAAATTTACATGTACCACACTGGCAGAAAAATAATTCTTACCACTACCGTCCTGGACTGAGCCAGCTTGCTTCCCTAAGACACTAGGCAATTGTCTAGACTATCTGAAGGGAAGAGATTTGAAGAAGACAAAGCCTTTTTACTAGCAAAGGTCATTGAAAAGCAGAAGCAGAGTCCCAAACAATAGGGCTTAGACATGCCATGTTTTTTATATGTATAACACTTTATTAGGTAGAGCCTGAAAAAGCAAAAAAAGAATTACAATCTTTCTTAACAAAGGTCCTCCAGTGCTGGGACTGATGGAGGAAGGATCATTATGACCAATGTCTAAAAGATCAAAATCCCTACTGAATTTGGGAACAGCCGAACAGACTCTAACACCAGATCCCCAAGCAAATCAAATCGGGATCCAAGGAAGATAGATTGGTGGTGGAAGTGCCAGCTTTCATCATAACCCAGGAATGTACCCCATAATCAAATGTCCAAATAATGGGAAATACAGTCAAGAGACCTTTTCTCAAAAACAAGATAGGTCTAAGTCTCCATTATTTTTTTTTTTGCATACTCAACACTACTGGGAGAATCCTCATAGATTCATTGGAGGTTACTAGGCTAGTGGCCCTAGAGCCTTTACAAACCTAGCCATGTTAATTCCAAGCATCCCCATTTGTTCTTTTTTTGGGTAGTTCACAGAGCGAATTTATGAACGGAGTGGGTCTGTGATCAACACTAGCTACCCCTGTCCATAAGGGACATGGGTGCCACCCTAGGGGTGAATTTGTGGACTCCCATCCAATTATCTATTTTGTGTTTGAATAGGGTCAGTGAGTAGCTCTGTTTTACATGAATAGGTAGCCTATTCCAGAGAAGCACCAGTCTTTGAGAGACATATCTGCCTCTCCACCATGTTCTGTTAATGTCACAAGTTAGGTTGAAATCCCTAGAGTGAGTGACTCTTGAGCCATTTGACCTGGGGATGTACAGCATTTCCATTAGTGCAGGGTTGGAGCTTGCCCTATATCCCAGGCACAAGTCACCTCTCAGCAGCTTATAAGATACAGAGTAAAGTGACAGACATGTAGGTCATGGTTTGGAGTCCTTGTATTTTCTTATTGAAAAACCACTGAGGTCTCTCCAGCTGCTGCAGGGGTCTGGTGTGGCACATGCAAAATGGTGCATTATACTCTATTAGTGGTCTGATGAAGGTCAAGTACAGTAGAGTTATAACATCCCTTGACATGGATGCTATGCTGTTTCTAATGAGGTGCGCTATGTAGAATGCTTTCCTTACTACCGTGGAAACTTGGTGATCAAAGTTCAGATTGCTATCAACCTGTGTTCCCAAGTCTTGCATCACTGGGTTGAAACTCAAGGAGGTGCTGTCAATATTGTAATTTGTAGGGAATTCCATTTTTTCAAAGGGAATAATAATGATTTTTTTTTTGCATTTAGTTTTAGACCATTGCTTTGGCACCAATCATTTGTTTGTGTTAGCCCTTCTTGTAATATGTTGACATCACTGGGGGACTCAGTGATTGCTCCCAGTTTGCAATTATCAACAAACTTGGTGAGCCAAATGCCATCTACTTTGGCCTGAATTTCTGAGAAATAGATGCCAAGCAGTAAGGGGCCCAGTACAAACCCCTGTGGTACTCTACTGGTGATGCATCTATTGGTGGAGGTGGAGTCACCAATTTTGACAGAGTGTGTTCTGTTGGTGAGCCAAATAGCTATCTATCTAGTAATGTAAGAGTTAATCCCTATTTGTAAGAGGTTTTGCAATGATGCCAGAGTGAGGAATTCTATAAAAAGCCTTGACAAGGTTAAGATAGGCTGTGTGCACTGTCTTACCTTCATCCATGGCTTTGGTGACATTCTCAAAGATGTCTACCAGGTTTAATAAGCATAATTTACCCTTAACAAAGCCAAACTGGGTTAGGTCTAATGTTTGAAGGTTGCCTATGTCCTTGTTGATAAGGTCCATGATGAGGCTTGTTAGACTTATGGGTCTGTAGTTCACAGAGTCAGTTGATAGCCTTCCTTTTTTGCAGGAGGATTACTGTTGCTGTTTTCTATTCTGCAGGAACATAGCCAGTTCTCAAGCTATGATTAAAGAAAACATTAAGTGGGTCTGATAGGTTTTGTTTTAGGTTGTTTAGTAAACAACCTGGGATATTATCTGGTCCCATTTAGCTGTATTTTGGCCTTGGCTAGTGCAGAGATGACTTGTTCTAGACAGATGGCTGGTATCAGTTATGCTTTGGGATATAGTAGATGGGGATAGGGGGGTGAAGTTTGCACCAAATCTGTCATTTAGAAGGCTGGCGATATCTTCCAGTGTAGTTTGAGTGATCCCAACTGCAACCATTTCAACACATAGCTGGGCATTCCCTTTTAGACTTCAGACATAGTTAAATAATTCCTTATAATTATCTTTGATTCCTTATAATTATCTTTGGCTAGGGATGCAATTTTAATTTCATAACTTGCTTTAGAAGACTTTATAAGATTTCTGATTTTCTTGTTTAAGCTTAGGAGGGAACTCTTCCTCTGCAGAGTGATATCCTTCTTGCTTTTGGACAACAGTTTCTTCTTCATGTTACATAATCTGTTTAGACCTGAAGTCCACCATAGTGGCTTGTTTTTATGGGAAGACATGGTTTTGATCGGGTCAGGTGCAGTCACTTAAGTGTTTGTACAGGACATTTGCATACACTTCTGCATAGTGATCATTGGTGTCTGTGACTGTGGTTTTTATGAAGCTTTTTGTACCATCACCCAGTATGCTGTAGTTAGCTTTGGTGAATTTTTTTATCATTTTTGTTGCAGTGAGGGTTTCAGTTCCAGTAGTTACCATAAACAAGACTAATTTTTGGTCTGACCTAACCAGGGAGGGCATCACACATGGGGAAGTACAGTGACCCCCCCCATGTTGGTGAGTACTATGTCCAGAACATTAGAACCCCTAGTGAGGTGCAGACTATCTGTTCCAGAGCATTTGTGTTAACGAAGTCCAGGAACCTCTGGGTGAGTGTGTTTTTGCTCATGTATGTCCCCCAGTCTATGAAAGGATAGTTGAAATCTCCCATGAATAAGGTGTTGGGCTGCATGGCTAGGGATTCCAGTAAACTGAGGTAGGCAGTGTGCTTATCCTGGTTCATGGTGGGGGATCTATTGCTAGCAATGATGTGGTATGTTACTTTCCCAACAGTTAGTTGGACATGTAGTAGTTTGAGAGAGTCATGCTGCTTGACCAGTCTTGAAATGTATTTAGTTTTAATGAAGATGGATACACCTCCACCTTTTGTTCCTTCAGACTCATTTTGAGGTGTGAATGTGTGGAAGGTGTGGCACTGTCAGTGGACTTGAACCATGAGTTGGTAACTGCACAGATGTTAGCATCCTCCAAGGTGAGGAGTGTTTCCAGGGAGGGCAGTTTCATGTTTAAACTTCTAGCATTAAACAGCATGACCCTGAGTTTGTCTCAATTAGATTTTGTTATGTTGGAAAATTTGTTGCTTTGACATTGCCTAAAAAAGGAGGAGCTATATCAATACTGACAACAGAATCTGTGCCTTTGGCTTCCTAAGGGTTTGGCTCTCCCATACTTTAACCAGAAAATCATACAGTCCCAGAGGATGTGACTGACCCTTGTGCCACACACACTTACCATATCATACTGTGGACTAGGTGACCTGGAGGTAAAAGAAGGTGAAATGTCCAATAGCCTGCCCATGACTATGGCCACTTGGAGTCACCAGTCATAGGCTGAGGCATATTTTGTGAATTATTAGTATGGCCTTAGGTGCAAAATGTAAAGATGGTGGTGGCGGTGTCAAGGGGCACTGTAAAATAGTCCACCACATCAGGGGACAAATATATAACTAGTCCAATATCAAATGTTGGTTGCATGGTCATCCCAGTTTCCAAATGGACAAAACCCACTATTCTCCCTTAAAATAGTAAACCAAAGTTTATTTCTACCGGGATAACAGTTCTGAATATTGCAATAAGCAAAGTGAAAGCAATTTAAGTAATCTAGCACTAAACACAAATACATGTCCCAAAGGACCCCAAAATAAGGAAATAAAGGCTATAGACAGCCCTAAAATAACTAAAATAGTATACAATAGTCTTAGACAAGGAACAAGACTAAACTTACTGAAAAATCTTGTCAGTAATGTTCCATAAACACAGTTGTGCAAGTACATGTCCTAAAGGACACCAAATTGAAGAAATAAATGCTATAATTCACCCCAAAATAATACAGACATAATAAAATACTGTCAGACAAGGTATTAAGTATAAAACTGATAAAAAAATTCCTGTCAGAAATGTTTCAGAAATGAAATGGCACCAAAATCATGATCTAAAAAAAATATTAAAATGTCATCAAATTACAGCATTCATTTATATCCACAGAAAGCAGGCACACCGAAATAATCCATAAAAGGAACTTTTATTGACTAAAGCGCTTTTCATACGTACAATGTACGAACTTCATCAGAGAAACAACATTTAAATAAATCCATTTAAATACCCTGCTATAATCAGCTGATACTACACCCCCATTAAACATCTTAAAGGCACAACAGTTCATTCACATTCACTCATAAATCGACATTACAAATAATTCATGTATATAAAAAATAGATATCATACATAAATAATTAATGTAGATATATATCTTAAAATATATATAAAAATTTTTTTAAGGAATTTTTTAAAGAATTTTTTAAAAAATGTATCCCAAATTCATACCTCCAAACATAAATATGTTAAAACATAAAATACATATAATAAACTACCTCAAAATAAAACATATTCAATTTCTATCTATTAAGGCTTCTAAGCTTCAAAAGTGCCATAATAGAGCATAAATCATTCAAACCAGGCCAGTTATAAGAAAATAACCTTATCTGCCATATTAATTTTATATACATGAATACATTCATGTTTCAATCATTTCGAACAATTTTTTGTAATGTCGATTTATGAGTGAATGTGAATGAACTGTTGTGCCTTTAAGATGTTTAATGGGGGTGTAGTATCAGCTGATTATAGCAGGGTATTTAAATGGATTTATTTAAATGTTCTGTTTCTCTGATGAAGTTCGTACATTGTACGTACGAAAAGCGCTTTAGTCAATAAAAGTTCCTTTTACGGATTATTCTGGTGTGCCTGCTTTCTGTGGATTCTGAGTTTCAGGAGTTTTTTTGGTTTTGTATGTCTATGGCTGGCAACCCTGATAATTCTGTGGAATTACTTTCTTCGCCTATGAGACCTCAGCCTGGTGGGGCAGCAGAGGATAAAAATGATACTAATCTTCTTAGTTTGGTGCAGACTTTGGCTCAGCAAGTCGAAAGGCTTACCGAGAAAGTTGACCGACTTTCCGGTCCCCAATTAGTACAACAACCGCATTTGGTACAACAGCGGCAACAGCAGAATTTGAATTTCTGCAATAATAATGGAACGCCTAAAGGTTTGAATTTTGGCGCCAATGATTCTAGCAGTGGCACTTCCGCCAATATTGACTCCAGTTTTCCATCTATCTCTTCAGCTAGTATTCCATGCGGTCAAGGCCAACCTTTTGTCTTGACAGTGGCTTCTAATAGCATGAGTGGAACTAATGGTCAGAATCAACCAGGTAGCAATAATAAAGGATCTGAAACCAACATAATTTATCTGCAAAGTGTACCTGTGAACAATAACGTGGATTCTAATGTGGCTTCTAACCCAGGGCTTATTGGACTTCCAAACCTGAATGACTGGTTAAACGCTCCCAATGGATGAAATTTGATGAATCCATTGAATGGGCTGGTGAGTCTGGCTAGGGATGATACTAATATTGCCAATTTATTGAATTCTTTTGACTATGTTTTACTCAAATACAAGAAACTTACATTGGAAATAGACTACTTCAATGAGTGTTTAAGACTGCAAATAGTGCCTAAGGGGCTACGGATATGGCAATATCCTACTGGTTTAGTCCCTAATTCCTCATTTCATTTGGATTTAATTAAGCTGTTTAATAAGCAAGGGTTGGAATTAATAGAAATTATGAAAATTAACTATACTTTAATGAATGAAGAACTTAAGGATAATATATCCTTGTTGGATACTCAAATAAAGTCACATCCTGATTTTTTCAGATATAAATTTGAGTATTCACGTATTTTTGAAACTATTGACTCCTTTATTAATAAAGCTAGGTTAACTAAAAGTAAAAAATTACAGAGGGACTGTCAACAATATGAGCAAGGAACAGCTTATCCAGTCCCTCCACCTGCGCAGCAATCCAGTCCCTCCACCTGCGCAGCAATGGAATATGTACACGTTTAGAAGGGAGGGGAATGGTGTATCCCTACTCAACCTTTAACTATGCAATCTTGTACTAATTCTGAGGGTCAGTCTAGTAGTGTTCAACATGATTTAATTTCTTCCTCTCCAAATTTTAATATCCCCTTGCCTTCAACATCTACTAATAGTAGCAATAACAACGCTACTATAACCAACAACGACGAGGGTTTAAGAAGAAGTGAACGTTTGCTGAATCAGCCTAAGACTAATTTTCCTTCGAACAATGCTCAAGGGAAATTTAAACAATCGGGTTTTCAGAGAGGGAAGTTTCAGGGCAAATGGAACCAGATGAAAAAATTCAACAAATGGAAATAGGTGTTGAAAATTTAGAGACAGTCCCTCACATTATTAAAAACTCTGAGGGTGATTTCTCTGTTTATAACTATTCCTCTGTTTTTGTTTCCACTGATTTGGCTAACCTTTTAGCAAAAGGTCTTACTTTTGTGCCTATGAGAAATATGAATATTACCAACTGTATTTTGGACTTGAAAATGTATGTTCGGAAGTTAAATTTGGCAGTCTTATTAGAAAATACAGTTATGCCAAATAGTAGTCAATATAAAGTTTCTAGTACTTTTAATCCACCGTTACATAATTCTTTATTTATGTTTGAAAAAATGTGTGAACTCGATCTTAGATATATGCAGTACATAGGAAGGAATAATATTAGTAAGAATAATCTTTCTGATGAGGAAGTTGAATGGATTCAGTACTTAAAAGAAACTAAAGTACGAATAATGAAACCAGACAAAGGTGGTGGCCTGGTCTTTATGGACCAAATAGATTATGAGAATAAAATTGAGCTTATGCTATTATCTGATTTTTATGAACAGGTTTCCTTAAATGAATATAACCAGGCCATTAATAGAGTTAAATCGTATATTAATGATTTATTTATAGAACAGATGATTGATATTTTAATTATGCCTTCACCTATAGTCCCCATATTATTTGGGATACCAAAAATACATAAGGACCTGATTAATCCACCATTCAGACAAATTGTTACTGGTAAAAATAGTGCAACTTATGCTTGTGCTAAAGTGATGGATGGGATGCTTAAAAAATATGTTAACCGTGAACCAACTATATGTAAAGATTCCTGGTCCTTTTTGCAAAAAATTAATGATTTTTCTTATAATGAAAATGACAACTTACTTACAATAGATGTAAAGGACCTTTACACCTCAATTCCACAAGATATAGGAATTGAATGGGTTATCTTAAATTTAAAAGATAAAGGTGTCCCCATCTTCGGAACTTTGGCTTATAGAAGAATTATTAAATATAGTTTTAGCCCATAACTATATTATTTTTAAAAATAATTTTTACCATCAAAAGAGCGGAGTGGCTATGGGCTCTCCCTGTGGTTCAAGTTTTGCCAATTTGGTTATGAGCTATTGGGAAAAACAACATGTTTTTGGTAATGAGATTGTAACCCCAAAAATTATTTATTACACTCGATATTTGGATGATATTTTCATCCTTTTAAGGGGTAATAGGGAAGTGGCCGAATCTCTTGTCGATTACTTTAATTCCAGCACTGACTTCTTTCATTTTACTTTTAATTTTGAAGAAAAACAGATTGCTTATTTGGATGTATTATTAATGAAAAATAATCTGATTCAAAAATACAAAACAAAAATTTATAGAAAATCTTCCTATTCTAACACGTTTTTGCATTATTCTAGTGCCCACCCTTTGTATCAAAAGAAGTCCGTGATTGAAGGACAAATGGTTAGGGCTGCACGGATGACTACAAGGGATGACAATTTTCTAGATGAATGTAAGAAATTAAAAAACATGTTTTTGAGAAGAGCATATCCCATTGAGTTCATTGAAGGAATTTTAGAAGAAGTTTTTGTTAAGAGAAATAGGGGTTTTTACAAACCTATAGTTAATGGGCATGGAGCGGATGCTTATAATGATATAGTGTCACCTGAAATAGTTGTATTAGATTCTGTGAATTCCCTGATTGATATGAATAACTCTCTTTCCTTTGAATACAGTTTGACTCTTACTTTCAATTCTGATTTTGCTTTTATAAAAAGTATAATTTTAAAGAATTGGAATATTATAAAAGAAAATAAAGATATAGTTGGTAAAGTAGGCATGGTACCTAAATTTACGATTAGACGGGACAGGAACTTCAAACAATTACTTGAAGGTATCAATAATAATGTTATGAACATTGTTAATAAAGGTATGGGCAGTTGTGGTTCCTGCCCTTATTGTAAATTTATGTTGGTTGGAAACTTGATTAACATTAATAATTCTGATTTGAAAAGTAAATTTAAAACCAACTGTAATTCCAAAATGGTGGTATATGTGGCCAAATGTCAATTATGCCCATGTTTTTACGTGGGAAAGACTATTCGGAGACAGAGATAGAGTCTACGAACACAATTACAACATTAAAAAATGTGTAATGGATAATGCTTTGGCTAAACATGTGCATGAATATCCCACACACCTTTAAGTTTTGGGTTTTGGACCAATTAAAACCAAGTATTAGGGGTGGTCCCTTGGAATTACAGTTGGAAAAATTAGAATTAATATGGCAGATAAGGTTATTTTCTTATGACTGGCCTGGTTTGAATGATTTATGCTCTATTATGGCACTTTTGAAGCTTAGAAGCCTTAATAGATAGAAATTGAATATGTTTTTATTTTGAGGTAGTTTATTATATGTATTTTATGTTTTAACATATTTATGTTTGGAGGTATGAATTTGGGATACATTCTTTAAAAAATTCTTTAAAAAATTACTTAAAAATTTTTTTATATATATTTTAAGATATATATCTACATTATTTATGTATGATATATATTTTTTATATACACGAATACATTCATGTTTTAATAATTTCGAACAATTTTTTGTAATGTCGATTTATGAGTGAATGTGAATGAACTGTTGTGCCTTCAAGATGTTTAATGGGGGTGTAGTATCAGCTGATTATAGCAGGGTATTTAAATGGATTTATTTAAACGTTCTGTTTCTCTGATGAAGTTCGTACATTGTACGTACGAAAAGCCTAAAAGTTCCTTTTACGGATTATTCCGGTGTGCCTGCTTTCTGTGGATTCTGAGTTTCAGGAGTTTTTTTTACCATTCATTTATATACATGATAATATGGATAAAAATGACAGCATTTTTAGCCAAAATATTCAAAATAATGCTTTTAATCAATGGAAATAACAATGTTGATTTACTTGCAATTATGACAGCATGAGGTAATAACAGAACTTCACTGAAATGGCACCAGTACAGAAAGTCTATTAAGTATTCCCCAAACACCAAAAACACTTAAAATGGTTATAAACCCTTGCAAAACCAGTGCTCAGCGTAACAGGCACAATACAATCCTATACTGTAAACAGAAATTAAAGTACTGAGAAACTGAACTTTTTTTTAAAGAAATCCACACACACAAACAAATTATATAATGCAAGTACTGATAGAAAAGACAGACAGGGAAATAAAATGACCCAAAGGGTTTCTTATATGACTTCAGGAGATCACACTTGTCAGAAGGGAATGGTCTTCTCAGAGATACTTTTCTGCCAGTGGCACAAGAAAAAAACTGGTGGTTGTCTGTGACTGTGAAGGATTATCTTGCCCTGGCAACTGATTGATCCTTCACTTACATAGACAAGCAGGGGAAGAAGCCTGAAGCTTTGAGAGACTGCCAGAGGGAGGGCACTACTGCCCATATACCAGTAAGGCAATGTGTCTGTTGAACATGGAAATCGATTGTAGTAAACAGGAGCAACATCATATCAGCATGTTCTTTGGATGTGATCCTTGGTTTCCTTGTTGATGTATGAATCCCATTACATTTCTTGCAGTTTAATGAGCTTCTAGATAACTTAGCACAAAATGTTTCATGCTGGGTCTATTGTATTTTAGAGTGTTTGCTTTGTTTAAGAAATGTCTAAGTATTTTTCTGTAAAATTTGGAATACAGGTTTTAAATGAAATACAAAATCTGTGATAACTGGAAAAGTAAAGAAGAAAATAATATATGCACTGATAGGTTTGAACAATGTTTATGGTAATTTGGGAGAGACAGATAAGTAATAGGATAATGGTATCACTGGCAGGGACCTGATTCATGACCCTGAGCTAGACTCCATTTGTCCACAGTCTGACTCCGTTGGCTTTGGAGGTGTATGCTTCCACACTATGACATTATCATCCGTTCAAGTAGGTTAGATCTATACTGAGTGATGTGAGAGGGATAGCTATTCTTGATGACAGAGAAGACATAGGGAGGTCAAAAATGAGATGTAGATTCCCTGCAAGCTTGTAAGCCCCCCACCCCACAATAAAAAGCAATATGTTGTATACAGTAATATTTCTGATCTTTGTATGACAGGTTGGTTATTGAGCAAAAGTTGCTGCAGCATTTATTTTGTCTTCAAATGCTTTTCTTTATTCATTGCATTAAATAATGAATTCATTTATTAATAGACCTACAATATGCAATATAGTCTAAACATGTTGTATTTTAGTAATTTAATCCTGTAGTATTTTCTTTATAGTCTTCAGTAACTGCGATGGGGTTGACATTTGTCAGATGATATAGTCTGCATTATTTGTAGTGATGATCAGAACCATCTGTTCTTCCACATTCATTATGTAGTCATTGTTGCATAGTGCTGTGATATAGCCTTGAAGACAAGACTGGATTGTAAAGGGTTTTTGCATTTAGTTAAAAAAATGCTAGTCTGTCAGTTAGCACAGAGTCTAAAGCTCTGACTTGTTAATGTGCTGCTTCCTCTGGCAAATGTGCAAGTTTTGAATCTTTTTACCTTCATTTACTTATTGTGTGACTCTGAGCTTTGATAATTTGGGCTAGGCTTCTTATGGGTCTGCTGGACTGCATGCCTGCTATGAACCTGTTGCTGCTGCTGTTTTCCAGCCGTTCCCTATTGCACAGTTGATCTAGTTCACGAAAAGTTTGGCAATATCACCAACACACCAATTTTTTAATGCAACATAGGCAATTTCTTCAAGGGCAGCAGGCAATCCATTTATAGATGAAGCACTGAAATGCAAAGCTGTTTATCAACAGCAATCTCTGCATTAGTATTGTTTTTTTTAATGTAGAATTATTCAGATGACCTTTACTTCTTCAAAGATAGTGTATATTGACTTAGCATATGTTATCAGATGGTTAATGTTCCTTTGCTTTGATGCATACTTTAATTTTCTACATGTGTGTGTGTCTTATGGTATGATGCTAGTAATCTTTATACACTTTCATGTAATTCATCCAATGTTACCAATAAAGTACATGTAATTTATTTATTCATAACAATAAGGGATGTGCACAGTCAATAAAGTGGCTATAATTGCTGGTGGTGGTTGGAGACTAGCTATGGATGAATGTACCTTATGCTTTTTTATCAGCTCGCCATTTTTAAACAACCTTTAATCTGGCTTTGCAAGGCTAGTGTGTCTGAATGAATTTAGATGTAATACTTTGGCTACTGTATGTTTGTGTGGAACAAACTTGAAATATGTGACTTTGGTCATTATTAGTATTACTTTTATTAATTTTTGACACAGACATCTAAGAAATATGCAGTCAACAATGTGAATATAATTGCTTGGTTTGGGGGAGTCTGTGGATAAAAATGTCTGATGGTAAAATTAGAAAGCCATTAATCTGTCTTTACAGGATTAGGTTGCATTTGTGTAAAGCAAATTTGAATACTTTTAACGTGATAATGTTTATCACAATCAGACATGTGTGTACTCAGTTGATAAAATGGCTGTAGTTATTTAGTGCAGATATTGGTGTATTATAATAAAAGCTGTTTGAATGGCCTTTTATAGTCAAGATGTTTTGAAATTGCTACTTGTGTCATTATTGGTTCACACAGTTTGTTTCACTGCTTACTGAAAAAATGTTTAAAGCTCCAACATTAAAACACACTTTAGCAAAAGTTGCAAACCAAAAATCTAAGACAAAATAATTGAAAATGTGAATCAAAGAACACATGCCTTTATGCATGGTCCTAAAAATGTATGCACGGAGCCCATGGTTTAAAAACAAGGTATACTTAATCTACCACTGATCTTACAGTAGTTATGGTTTAAAAGGAACATCATCATAAGAGCCATGTTCTTTAGATATGGTTCATAGGTTCATAGGTTCATACTAGGCTATCTGCCCTAGGGCATTTATAAGCCTAGCCAGAGTGTGTGTGGCTTTCACCACCCCTTAGGATGAGAATACTATACCCATTAGTTTGCTGTGCCTCTGTCCAGCAGTGACACAGAGATGATTCCCGGGGTAAACCTACGATCTCCCATCCACTCGTCAAGATTTCTCTTGAACAGAGTCAGTGAGGGGCTCTGCCTCACATGGACTGGGATTCTGTTCCATAGTGTAGGGAGTCTCTGGGTGATGAATCTGTCCCTCCAGCATGTCCTATTTATATCCGTGTTGAGGTTTAAGTCTCTTGTTCTCATGGCTCTGGTGGATTTGGATTTTTTGAGGTGGAGCATGTCCATTAATTCCGGGTTGGACATAGCCTTGTATGTCAGGCACAGATCACCTCTGAGCAGACAGTATGCGACTGAATAGAGCTGGAGTTTCTTCAGTCGGGCATCGTATGACATATGTTTGAGCCCCTTTATCCTTTTGGTGAGGAACGTTTGGGGTCTTTCCAACTGCTGCAGGTGTCGGGTAAGGTACATTCCGAATGGGGCGTTGTACTCAATCATTGGTCTGATAAGTGAAGAGTACAGGGGTACAATGACCTCTCCTGATCTGGATGTGAATCCCTTCATGATCAGGTGGGCAATGTAGAAGGTCTTCCTAACCACTTTGGCAATGTGAGTGTCAAAAGAGAGGTTACTGTCAACTTGGGTCCCCAGGTCCCTGATAACTTCTTCCATGTTTAATGGATTACCACCTATGTGGTAATTAGGGGTTACCTTGTTTTTCCCAAAGGGTATGACTATACATTTTTTGGCATTTAGCTTAAGGCCATGGCTCTGGCATCAGTTATCCATTTCTATGAGACCTCTCTGGAGGATGTCTGTGTCTGATGGAGTGTCAATTATGGTGCCCAGTTTGCAGTCATTTGCAAATTTTGTCAGCCACAATCCCCTTATGTTTGCCTGCACTTCAGAAAAATAAATGCCGAACAAGAGGGGGCCCAGGACTGAGCCCTGTGGGACACCGCTCGTGACCGGCTTAGAGTCTGACATGGCACCAGCAACTCTAACCCTGTGTGTTCTGTCCTTGAGTCAGTTTGCAACCCATCTTGTGACATATGGGTTTACATCTAAGCTGGTGAGCTTTTCTATGATGCCCGAGTGGGGTATTGTGTCGAACGCTTTTGCTAGGTCAAGGTAGGCTGTGTGAACTGCCTTACCCTCATCAATGGCCTTAGTGACTGTTTCGAAAAAGTTGACCAGGTTCAAGAGGCAGGATCTGCCCTTGACAAAGCCAAATTGGGTAGGATCCAGTGTCTGCAGGTCCCCAATGTCTTTATTTATGAGTTCCATTATGATCCTCTCCATAGCTTTGCAGACAAGGCTCATCAAGCTTATGGGGCGGTAATTTCCAGGGTCAGTAGAAGCACCGCCTTTGTGGAGTGGGACCACAGTTGCCGTACGCCATTCTTTGGGTACATATCCTGTAGTAAGGCTAAGATTAAACAGCAGCCTTATGTGTGGGTTTAGTTCCTCACTGAGTTCATGTAGCACACAGCTGGGGACACCGTCCGGTCCCATTGATGCTGTGTTTTTTGCTTTAGAGAGAGCAGCTCTCACCTGGGCATCTGAGATGCATGGGAGGCTAGACTCTGGTGGGATAGATATTTCTCCTTTGGGGGAGGAGGGAGAAATTTGCACTGAACCTGTCTGCCAGTATGTTGGCAATGTCTGTGGGTTCAGTGATTTTTTTATCATTTTGGATTAATTCTGAGCATATCTGGGAGTTTCCACCCAGGTTTCTAACATAGCTAAAGAAGGCCTTAGGATTGTCTTTTGTGTCATTAGCGATTTTTCTCTCAAAGTTGGCCTTGGGTGATTTTATGAGTGATCGTAGTTTTTTGCTAATCAGAGATGCCTTCCCTTTTAGGGATTTTGCTCTGTCATGTAGTAGCTTTCTCCTCTTGTTGTAGAGTTTGTTTATGGCTGGGGTCCACCAGACCGGGTGCCTGCCTTTGGTGGAAAGGGTCTTGATTTTATTAGGGATTGCTTGATCCATACATTCCTGGAGGTGCTCGTAGAAGGCATTTGTAAGGGTTTCAGCAGCGTGAGTTGTGGTTTCTACTGGCTCGGGGGCCTTGAAGGATACCACTCCAGTCTTAAGAAGTGTGAAGCTTGCTTTTGAGAAGTTCTTCACTGTGGTCTTTTTTGCTGGGGCTGTGGGCAGGATGTGGATCTCCAATGAGATTAATTTATGGTCTGATCTCACCAATGAGGGATATACTTCCAGTGTGGAGCATTTTGTCCCCATGTTTGTGATGATCAGGTCTAGTATATTTTCTCCTCTTGTGGGAATGGTGACTAGTTGTTCCATAGCATTTGAGTTTATGAACTCCAGGAACCTTTGGGCTAGGGTGTTGGGGCTTGAGTAATGTTCCCAGTCTATGTTTGGGTAGTTGAAGTCACCCAATATGATGGTGTTTGGAGAGACATTCATACTCTCCAGTGTCTTCAGGAAGGCTGTGTGGGTTTCCTGAATTTGAGAAGGTGGTCTATAGCATGCTACAAACTGTAGAGCAGTTTTACCTATGGTTAATTGCACCTGGATGGTCTCCGATGCTTTGTGCATTGCCACTAACCTGGAGGTGTGGGTATCCTTTATGAATATGGATACTCCCCCTCCTTTTGTGGTTCGGTCCGGATTTTGGGGCCGGAACGCATGATATGAGGTATAACCTGATAGTGCTGGGGTGCTCTCAGGAGCCTTGAACCAGGTTTCAGTCACAGCACAGACATCAATGTTCTCCATACTGAGGAGGGCTTCGAGGGTGTGCATCTTGAGGTTTAGACTTCTGGCATTGAGCAGTATTACCCTTAGTTTTTCTCCATTTTTGTTTTCTAGGGCGGTAGGTTTATCATTTGAGTCTTGCCTAAAAAAGGCACTGTGGGGTGGCAAGAGCCTTGGCCAATATCCGGAAGCCCAGGGGTGACAGGTGCAAGCCGTCCCTTGTGAAGCAGCGTGGCTTGTCAAGCATGTCATCCCAGGCAGACAGACATTGGATCCCCTTAGAATGACACCAGTAATTAAGCCAATTATTAAAGCTGATCATTTTGTCTCTGTATTGTGGCATCATTCTTGGTGAGGGTAGGATACTGCTCAGGGTCATACCGGCCTGGGCTACATAACCTGAGAGCTCCTCTATGTCTCTTTTCATGTAGTCCAGGGAGGTACGTCTCAGGTCGTTCACACCGGCATGGACAATGACTGAGTCATACTTGTACTTGCTGTGGAGTGACCTGAGTGCTTGTGTTATGTGGCGGATTCTAGTGCCTGACAGGCAGCTTACTGTGATGTTTTCCTTGTTCAGTCTGGTGAGTGGGATGTCAGTGTGTCTGACTATGGAGTCACCTATAACAAGTGTGTCTGGCATTGTGTTTGGCCTTAAGGGCTGTGACTGTTTAGCACACTGACTTTGAGAACTATGTGTTGCATGTCTTATGTCTTGAGGTGGCAGTTGCTTGGGTGTCTGCTTTGGAGGCCTCTGTAGTTTTGGTAGATTTTGATCAGTGCCTCCGAGTATGTCTTTGTGTGTTTATGTGTTTGTTTTGCAGTTGTGATAGTTCTATGTGAAACTGGGTTTGTGGTGTGCGTGGTTTCCTTCTCCTCCTGTCTGGTCTTGCCAGTCCTGAGTTGAGAGAGCTCAGCCTCCAGTTTGGCTATATAGTTGCATCTCTCACATGTATTTGTGTTTTGTGGGAGAAGGAGTGGGTTGTCTGTGTACATGAGGCAATTGTAACATTGCCTCAAGATGCCCAGATTCACCAGCTGAACAGGAGAGGACGCCAGCAACTGACCCTTCGACATGCTAGAAAAAGTGAAAAAGTTTGCTGTGTAATTGAGTCAGAAGGGACCTATAGGGAAATGGGTACTCAAGGAGATTCTAGGCTAATGTAGTACTTTGTTTAGTATATAAGTACTTTACCTATATAAAAATGCTTTAGGAGCAAGTGCTGAGCTTTTGAGATAGAGAATAGACTGTTTAGACTGCAAGTAGAGAAGTTCTAAGGGAAAAATTGAAGAGCAGACTTTACGGAGCCAGAAATAGTTTAACCTTGTTTAACCAGCGCTGCCCGATGGTGCTCTATGGGCAACTCCGTGCTAAATTGCGCTAAAGCGGGCTTTATAGCAGGGGGTTGAAAAGAGCTAGGAATTGACCCAAAATGGCCAATAGACTACAAGTTTCTGGCTGGAACCACTGCTCTAGGGACAAATAGGCTGCTCAGTGCTCCCCACTCCCACTGGTGAACAAAGAAGCTTCCCTTTATCCAAATAAGGATATGGAATAGCACAGGAACCAAGCCAAAGCCCAGAGATCAGCAAACTCTGAAGACTGGACTATTCCAGTTCAGTAAGGCGGGAAAACAAGATTTTTTTTTTTTTTTTTTCTTTTTTGCAGAAAACAGAGGAAAAACAGACAGTAAATGCTATAAATGCTTTTAAACGGCTAGCACACTTGAGTGTGTTAGCCTACAGGTAAAATTAAGCAACAAATAACTTTTTAAAAGTGCAAAACAGTTAATCAACACAAAAACAGTTTAAATAGAATGCAGAGCTGTATAAACAGGTGAAAATGCAGTCGCTAAGCAGTAAATAATCAAAAAGCCAGAAAAAAATACTTAAATCAGGAAAAAGTCACTCTTTTGCTCTCTGCTGCTTGTAGAACTCTACAGGACACCACGAGGAGCGGTGCTGAGTTGAATACAAGTGAAAAAGCGCTCTAAAGCGGGCTTTATTACAGGGGGCTGAAAAGAGCTAGGAATTGACCCAAAATGGACAATAGACTACAAGTTTCTGGCTGGAACCACTCCTCTAGGGACAAATAGGCTGCTCAGTGCTCCCCACTCCCACTGGTGAACAAAGATGCTTCCTTTTATCCAAATAAGGATATGGAATAGCACAGGAACCAAGACAAAGCCCAGAGATCAGCAAACTCTGAAGACTGGACTATTCTAGTTCAGTAAGGCGGGAAAACAAGATTTTTTTTTTGTTTTTTGTTTTTTGCAGAAAACAGAGGAAAAACAGACAGTAAATGCTATAAATGCTTTTAAATGGCTAGCCCACTTGAGTGTGTTAGCCTACAGGTAAAATTAAGCAACAAATAACTTTTTAAAAGTGCAAAACAGTTAATCAACACAAAAACAGTTTAAATAGAATGCAGAGCTGTATAAACAGGCTAAAATGCAGTCGCTAAGCAGTAAATAATCAAAAAGCCAGAAAAAATACTTAAATCAGTTATAGCAAATACAGTTATAACAAATGCTCTGAAATATACTGTATATTTCCAAAATGTTTGAGAAGGACAGTCAGAGCACAAGAAGGTTCAGGTGAAAGAGAGAAAAAAAATTGTTTTACTTTTTGAAAGGGAAAAAGGAGGAACAGAGGGCCTTATCAAATGTTCTCTCTGTATTAAGCAGAATGAGCTAATGACACTAGACTGGGAGGTGTGTCACAGTAGGGGTGGGCAACTGCAAAGCCACCAAGTATAAGAGCAAGACACCAACAAGGAGGGAGGGTGGGACAAAATAGCCTACAGACAGCAAGCACTAGAGAGACAAATGAAAGTTTTTAAACAGATAAGGATTTGTGAAGATACTGAATAGACAAAGTGCTTTATATATATTAAATTGTAAAAACAGTATAAAAATAATCAAAAAAATCAAGATAATTATATTTTGTAGCTCAGTTGTGGTCAACAACTTCTCCAGTCTCCACTGTGTGCAAAGACAGAAACCCTACCAAAGTTAGGGCTTAAAAACCAGAATAGCTTCCTTTTTTTTACAAGAACACAAAAGAACCATCCCCCACTAGCCAAGAGATAATTACACAGAGGAAATGTTTCAGTTTACACAATAGCCTACAGACAGCAAGAACTAGAGAGACAAATGAAAGTTTTTAAACAGATAAGGATTTGTGAAGATACTGAATAGACAAAGTGCTTTATATATATTAAATTGTAAAAACAGTAATCTGTAAAAATAATCAAAAAAAAAAAATCAAGATACTTATATTTTGTAGCTCAGTTGCGGTCAACAACTTCTCCAGTCTGCACTGTGTGCAAAGACAGATGCTCCTTTGTTTCCTTGTTTTCTGGACTGTTCACAGTATGTTTATTATCTGGCTGTGAATAAACTAGTCAGTGTGAACTTTAGTTTAATGTTAATATTTTAACTATGAATAGGTTTTTAATTTGGCTTTTCCAGGTCTGTCCTGTACTTAGTTCAGTTGAGTAAGGATATGAGATGTTAATGAGCTGCCTCTTTAGTGCATGGTGTGATTATTGCAGTCTTTGTTTGTCTTCTGTGTGACTCTAAGTCACTTCACCAGGCAGTATTTCTAGTCTGCCCCTGAAAAGGAACACTTGCAATGAATGGGCTGCCTCAGCCTATTAGCAAATGCATTACCCATTTGTCTTTTTAATTCCTACAACCTTCACATATTCATTAATAAGTGTTTCACTGTACACTGTTTGGCTATGAATCCCAGCATGTCTCTTATAGTCTAATGGATTGCTAGATGCATTTTTAATAAGTATGTGTTTTAGGGAAGACAAGTTTACTGTTGCTCATGATAAGTCTGTCTTTGATGTGAAACTTTTTTATTTAGCAATCATCTGACAATATTTATGATGCAAAACATGAAATAAAAGTTTTAAATAAAAAATCAATGATTATTGCAAAACGTAAAAAGAAAATGGCATGCACATTGAAGGGTTTGAATGATTTTGTCTCATATATGAGTAATTGGGGTGAGACAACCAAGTAAATAGGATATTTATATAGCTACAGGGGCAGGTCCATTACCCATTTGACCATGATACAGTTTTGCAGTCAGAATGTGATTAAGCAGCATACAAGAGAGCATAAATATTTTAAAAAGCTAAATCAAATTGCATTGGAAAACTTAATTGCATTTCGATTATCATTTTAATTTTCCCAAACAAAGAACAAATCTTCATTGTGAATGCATTCACTAGAAAAGATGAATTACAAAGAGACACAGAACTGATAGTGTCATTAACTAAAAAGGTTCATAGGTTGGTACTAGGCTATCAGCCCTAGGGCCTATACAATCCTAGCCATAACAATTCCCTGGCTATTTCTTCCCACAATATTTACTTTGGTAATAACTTTGTGTTATTCTGTAAGACAGGGAGAAAAGGCAGCCACAAAAGTTATTTTATACTTAGGGAGTGGAACATTTTTAAGTCACTACTCACTCTATCATAAAAAACACTATATATGGTATGTTGTTTTGGATTGTTGTTTCCAGGACCATCTAACTGACCCTGATATTATATTGAAATAGTAGCAAATAAATTGTATGACAGTGCATTAATTAATTAAAACAGAGGATACAAGAATAACAATAAAACTCAGAATTCAATCTCAATGTACATGAACAGCATGTTAAGAGTTATATGTACTGTAGGACTGATGTCATAGCAAATCTGCATGTGTCATTTCTGTTAACAGGAAATAAGGGGCTTAAGTATAAGTAAGACTAGTCATCTTCTGGCAGTCATGCTTTTACAAGGGAATTTTAGGGGTGGGGGAATGAAAATTCAGATCAGCAAACAGAAAAGCAGCTTGCATATTCACAATGGTGGCTTCAGGTTGCGTTTCTTGCTGGGGCAGAATAGGGGCACAGTAGCTGGATGGCAGAGCATGTAGGACATCTGAAAAAGTAAAACACCAAAACATCATACCAATAAAGTGTAGAATGTACGATACATGGTAACAACTCACCCATAATCCACTGTTAAAAATAAAATACCATTTCCCTATGAAAAAAAATCTGTGCATGCTCATAATCTTACAAACAATGGCAATGTTCACAACACAGAAGAACTATAAATGTTTCTTTCCCAAAGGTTATTGTTTGGGTGAAGTGTTAGTGTACTACAGTGCAACAAGTCAAGAGTTTAGTTACCACTACAACAGAAGGTCAAAAATGGCACACACAAAGACATTTCTGCTTCAGTATAAAGAGAAAAATAACTCAAGCTGAAGAACAGAAAGTCAGATTTATTTTGTTATGTGCTGCATTGTAAGGAAAATACTTTAAGGAAATACAGCACATTTTGCCAACATTCAGGATAAAGCAGAAATCTTCTCAATGCAGACAATGGTGAATAGCAAAGTACTCAAAATGTCTATTAAAAGTTCCTTGAAGTAGAAAGCAAGCAATCTCAATTAATAGCTCTTGGTTTACAGTAATATTTTAGTTTCGTGCATACTGAAATTAAGAAGTCTACTGAGATAGAGCAATGGCCATCTGATGTTTGTGTTGATGGTAGTTGCACATATATTGGCATGGACTTATTTCCATTTGTCTACATGTTCGTATGAGATTTAAGCAAGCATTATATTAACAGCATGTTTTTATAAATCTTGAAATGTGAACATTGGGGTAACATTTTATGATTGTTTGATTTTTTTTACTGGATTAGGTTTATTTTATATTAGTCTAAGTAGGATTTTTACATGTCCAGCATTTGAGGATGTTGTTTTTTATTTAGTAGGTAATATTTGATTGATCATGTTTAAAGTTTTTTTTATTTTCAACTTGCAGTCTTGTTATTTATGGTATAGTCCCTTTAAATGTTAATTAGTTTTAACATGTGTTTGTAAAGGGAGATGTATATATGGGTGTGGTGTTGTTTGATATGTTTGTCTGAAGAAGTTCGGCTATCATTTGAACGAAAAGCTTTGTGGAAATAAATTGTTGCTTAACAAGTTTGACTTCATTTCTGCTCTTGCCTGGAGTTCCTTTGGAGATTTCTTGGTGTGTGTTCCAATGTGCCTTGTGGATTTAATTACAGTAATATTTTGACATTTCAGGAAGAATGTGGTGAGGGTCTGGCAGCCGCTGGACTACAAAATGGAAGCCTTAAAACATGTAGTTGACCTAGTTTATTTTGTTGAACAATGAAGACTGTGTCAGTCAAAGCAGGAATTTCAGTTGACAACATTGGGGCAGAGTTAGTCATAGGCTTAAATAATGATAAAGTTTTTTTAGACCCACAATCAAATAACAAAAAAAGTCAAGATATTCAAATAGATTCTTATGACTCTAAGGTGGGCAAATCAAAGGCAAAAAAATATAACCAAACTGGGAGTCACTTACAACCACCAATACAACCTAAAAGACAGGCCAGTGTTCAACATGTCCAGGAGCCAGTTTCATCAAACCATGGAAAGATGATGAGCCAAGAACAGGATAGATTTTTATCACACTTAAGAATATCAGTAGTTAATCTGACTAAATTTAATTTTAGTGCCACTCAGTTGGTCACTTTATCTAAAGGACTAACATTCATACCAAGGTATATAACAGATTTGGTGAGTATACTAATTGATTTAAGGCTTTATGCCCGCAAACCTAATTTACAATATGTTTTTATAATATTTCTGGTATTGATAATTCAATATTTTGTTTCTTTTTCTTTTTAAAGCTAGGACATTTAATCCAGTATTTACTTCCACTTTGAATACTTTTGTTGAATGGTGTGACAGAGATTTTAGATATTTAATATTTAACATAAATCAAAAAACAAGTTTTACAATTTGTCTAAGTCTAACATAAAAGCTATGGATAAATTAATTAAAATGACTGATTACTATTTTAAGAAAGCTCATAAAGGTAACTGTCTGGTGATTGCTACTATTCAAATATGTAGATATTTTGACCCAAATGTTATCTGAAAACATTTTTTAAAAAGTAGAATATCTGATAGTCACTATATCTTATAGAAGTGATAACATTTTCTTATACATAGTTGAATAAGGTGATATAGATTTCACTTCATTTGAATTTTTAAATGTTGCTCGCCCCAGCTTAAGATATTTTTTGGGATCCCTAACATCCATAAAATGAGGTAAATCCATCATTGAGGCCAACTGTTGTGGCCAAATATAATAAATCTGAAGGTAATATTTCCATTTATGTTGATACTTTATTAAAGCTGATAGTTCAACAAAGTATTTTGTATATTCAAGCCTCATGGAACTTATTAGAGACTTCAAAGTATTATACATTTTAGGTATCAAAACTTCAGTTTTATAAACTTTTAGGTACCAAAACTTCAGGTTTTGTAGTTGATGTTGAGTCTCTTAATACTTGCATTCCCTTTGTAGAAGGGATTGATTTGTTTAGGAATTATTTAAGTCATTGATCTACTTTTTCAAATAAGTTAATTAATGTTGTTTATTATTTGAATTAATGTTGAGAATTTTTTTTATTTTAATGGAAAGATATTTCAACAAGTGAAGGGAGTGGCAAGGGGTACTGGGGCAGCTCTACTTTTTACCAATTTACTTGTGGTATAATAGGAAAAGCAATGTTTGTTCACACATTCACTGTTCAAATATATATCATTTTATAACAGATACATAGACAATTTAATGTTGATCTGGAATGGTGACAAAAACTTATTTGTGGTTGTTTTATGAGATATAAATAATGCCACTAATTTGTTTAATCAATTTGGGTGGAAATGAATTGGAAGTCAATTTTTTTAGCTATCAATCTTAACATTAACAAGTTTTCTAAGTGAATTATATCATAACAAAAGTTTTAGTAATAACTATTTACATTTTGAAGCCAGCATCCTAGACAAATGAAGTTGAATATTGTAAGAAGTCAGTTTATTTGAGCCTTGAGGATAGACTTTAAAATTGAGTGTAAACAGTTAATTCATTTATTTTTTGATAAAGGATATTCACTTGTTGATTTAAATAAGATTTGTCATAAAATATTGTCTAAAAGACATTTGTATTTTAAATCTGTTCTAAGTGGAAGAATAGAGTCTAAAATATTGTAAATGAAGATCATTTAGCTAATTATTCAAGGACCTTTCCTATTCTATTTTCTGTTGACACTACAGAGATCAGAAATATTCTGATGAATAATGGAAACATTATTCACGGTAATGGAGAATTGTATAATATTGTTGGACCCAGACCGAATTTTATTTATAATAAAAAGGTAATTTAAAAAGTTTACATGAAAAATAGGAACACAAACAAATGCCTTTTAAATTTGAATACAAACCAAGTAGGAGGCACATTTCCATGCCATAGTTGCAAGCAATGTAGATTTATTAATGAAGAAAAAGATTCACTTTTTAATTGCATGTGTACTTTTCTTCTTTTCATTTAGTAAGGCAAACGAGCTTGTCTGCCCTACCTTTTGCTGTAGCCATTGCTACAGATCCTGATTGTTAAAAGTAGCTCCTCTACCCTTTGGCTCTTCCCACTCCGTTCACCCTGTGGGCTCACTCCGCTCCCCTACTGCCAATTCCCACCCACCCCCAGTGCAGCTAACCTTATACTTCTGCAACCAGACCCCTTCCCCTCATCACCCTATCAGTAACTTCTGCTAATTAAGTGCCCCACCTTCACTTCCTACTACTCCTTAAAGCAACTTTACACCTTACATGTCCTCTCCCTACCCTCTCCACTCTAATCATCCTTTTTGATAACTTTATAAACTTTCTTTCCTACTGCCACCTTTATATTAGCCTATAGTATACTCTTTCCCAAAACTTACTCTACCTCTTTTTCTGCTAATCCTAATGGCATCAATACAGAAGACTAAATACACAAACCTTTTACTCTTAACTACTATTCTAGCTTCTCTAACTATACCCTATACTCTAACCACCTATGAACATTATTCACTTACTGAACATCATCACCCACACCAGCAAACTCAATCAGTTTCTCATGTAAACTCCCTCAACCACATAAACATAACCTCCACTTCTATCTATATACTTTCAAAGTATCATAGATCTACCCATGTTATTTACTTCCAAAACAAGAAAACTCTAAATAACTATAACAAAAATCTAAAGATTATACAAAGAGCTCAACAACACCCCCTATTAGATGATGATATTCATCCAAACCCTGGCCCCAATAGTAAAATTACCAGTGACCCACACAACCAATCATCTCATACTACATTTACCCCAATAAGGCCCTCTAACTCTCTCCTGATAGCCCACCTCAACATCTGTAGCATTAACAATAAAATCACCCACTTTCATGCACTCTTAGAAGTACACTCATTCGATATCCTTTGTTTAACAGAAACATGGCTAAAGCCTTCAACTCAGGACTAGGAAATTACCCCTCCTGGATATAATATCCTGAGATGAGACCGCAAAACCAATAATGGTGGGGGTGTAGCCATTCTCTATAAATCAGAACTTCAAGTTACATCCTTCAATGTGTACCTACCCTCAGATACTAATGCTGAAACCTTTACTGCTAAACTTCAAATCAACTGTAAATCTATTTACATAATTTGCTCCTATCTCCCCCCCGAAATAACATCAATACCCTTGAAAACATCCTCAGTTGCCTTTCTACTCACCTATCTCAGGAAACCATAGTGCTAGGTGACTTTAATATAGACTGGGCTACCTGTAGCTCCCCTAATCCTATCACCCACATAAATCTATATGTTTTTTCCCCAAATAATAACCACCCCTACTAGAATCCATAAACCAGGCGGTAAGGAAACCACCCTAGACTGGATCCTTATAAACAGCCATCCTGACACATATAAACCAGTTAACCTTCCAGATGACATCAGTGACCACACTCTAACCTACATAATTAAACAAAAAACCCATAGCCCAAATTCAAATATTTTCAAAACCTCACTCTCTAAAAAACATTTTTATCCAGAGAACTTCCAAAATGAACTTAAGGTGTGTGACTGGTCACCACTACATTATCTTCAACTTGATAAAGCAGTGTCCTACTTTAATACAAAATTCCTACAAATTCTAGAATACCATGCTCCAGCTCGCTCTACCTGAATAAGAATCAAAATTGCCCTGTGGCTCAAGAAAGAAACTAGACAAAAGATCCTCCTACATAATAAAATGTGGGCCAAATGGACAGCCTCTAAAAACCCATCAGACCACCTTTACTTTAAACAGTTAAGAAATGTCACCAAAAAAAGCAATTCTGCTTGACAAAAAATAAACTTTTACCTTCACCTCTAACAAACCCACCAGCAAAAACCTCAAAAGTTCTGTTCAGGCATTAACAAACTACTTCAGCCTGGGCACTCTAAAACTACTGCCCCATCAGGTATCAGCCATAATAACTCTAAGCAAATTGCTGATGCCTTCAACAACTACTTTACTGAAGCCATTCAAACACTAGCTAATACAGTCCTCCCTGTCAGCACTAGCCCATTAATCAGCACAAATAGCCCAGTTCCTTCTTTTAATATACAACCACTACCTACATCCCTCATTTGCACCCTCTTTCAAAAACTCAAACCATGAACCCCTTCAGCTGACTGTCTACCAGCTGAACGCCTGCAAATAGCAGCTAAAGCCATTGCCTTTCCCATTTCCATCCTTATAAATAGAATTACAGAAAGTACAATCCCTTCCATCTGCAAAGTCTCCCACATCATCCCTCTACATAAAGGTGGCACTTCTACTGAGATTTCTAACTTTTGACCAATTGCCTTACTCTGTCCAATAGCTAAAATAATGGAAAAATGCATCCACCAACAACTACTTGACCACCTCCTCCATAATAATTTACTTGCTAACTGTCAACATGGATTTAGGCCATTCCATAGTACCACCACTGCCCTGTTATCTTTTTCTGACTGTATAGACAAACTATTTATTGACCTTTCAAAAGCCTTTGACATGGTTAACCATCACCTACTTATTGATATACTAAAAGCCCTATCACTTGACCCACAGGCATTACTTTGGTTTAAATCCTATTTAGAAAACAGACAGCAAGTGGTGCTCTGGGATAACAATCTATCTACACCCCTCCCTGTTAACATTGGAGTACCTCAAGGCTCTATTTTAGGCCCTCTTCTATTTTCAATTTTTGTTAATGATCAACAAAATTCCAAAAGCCACCTGCATACAATATCAGATGATTCTACTTTAATATGTTCTGCTAAGTCCATAACTTCACTCCAGACCCTCACACAAACAGTATTTAATATTGTTGAAAATTGGTTCATGCAACATTGCCTCCTCCTGAACCCCCCAAAAATGAAATTATTGCTTTTTGCTCCTACCCAAAAGTCACCATAAATTCACTTCACAGTAACCTCTAACAATGGAACTAGCATATATCCAGACACTACAACATGACTCCTAGGAATTACAATAGACCACAACCTCAGCTATGATGATCATATTAATACTACTATAAAATCTGTCAACAAAAACTAGGCTCCCTTTATAGAATCAAACCCTTCCTTACGCCATTAGCTAGATCTACTATTGCCCAGACCCTGTTTTATACCTCTACCATTTATACCAATCTATTTAAAATAACAGAAAAAAGCCATGTTCCTGCATCATTAAAAGGATTTCGTTTTTACATCGTCTTTGGATCAAATTTTTGGTGAAGTGAAAACTGCCTGTTTATACGAACTGCCTTTTTGCATCATATTGCATTTTTGCATGGTGTACTCGTGTATTTAGTACAGCTGATTGCGAACGCTACCATAGACTGCTTAAATATCCTGTTTATGAGGAGCATATTGCTCTGCCACCATTCTCTCCTGTGCATTATATCTAAAAATAACCTTAGCAAACTCAACCAACTATAACAACATTGCCAGATTTGCCACTGGCACCCCATTTAGAACCCACCACTGCCACAACCTCAAACAACTGGGATGGTTAGAACTGCAGAACCAGCTACTTTGTCAACAACTTATCACCCAAAAGATCCTTTATCACCCTAAGAATACACCAATCCTCACTAATCTGATTACCCCATACAAAAATCTTGCAGCACTACGCTCAGCTAATAAGTTCCTAGTTTCCACTATTAAATCAAACAACAAGGCTGGGGACTCACTATTCACTAACACAGTGGGAAAAACCTGGAACCAGTTTCCAAATGAACTCTCAACTCTTTTTTCCACACTGCTTTTCAAAAAATATCTTAAAGAATATCTTAAAACACACTGGCTATGTCCCTGCTCTAACCCTGACTAATATCTCATTCCTCATCCTGCTCTCCCTATACTTCTCTGCCCTGCCAGTCTGACACCTACCGGTGATAACTAGTAAGCTAACCTCTAAATAGTATTTAATGAGATTTCCTTCTTAGAACTCTATAAGAGTTTACTTACTCTAAAAGTGCTTGCCCTCCTCTACACTAGGTGTAAACATAAGTTTGTACATCTGTAAACCAGGCAAACCCCCCCCCCAAAAAAAACTAATTTTATATTACGTTTGTTTTCTGTATTAGACTTTAGCCTAAGCCTTACTAAAGGACTCTGTGTCAGTGTTTTTATGTATAATCCTGCATACGTTTTTTATGTATAATGTAATGTACTGCAAATCATGTTACTACTGCATATAATGTATGTTATGTCACTGCCTATGCTTGGAGCTTTTCTCCCCAGGCCTCTACTGAAAATGGACATGTATCCAGTTAGACTAGCCCGGTCAACAAATGTAAAATAAAAAATAAATAAATAAATAAATTGCATTGATAAATAAAGTAGTGTGAGAGGAAAATCTAATTGTACTTCAATGAGTATTGTTTATTTAGATAATTGTGTCAGTTGTCAATGCTTTTATAATGGGAAATCCATTAGAAGACTTAAAAACAGATTTATGAACATTTATTAGCAAATAAGAATAAAGACATAAACAATGCATTGTAAAAACATTCACTAAATTGTTTCAGCTTTAAGAACTTTATTTTTTAAAGTGATTGATACAGTTAATTTTCATGTTAGAGGAAGTGATTTGTAACAACAAGCGTGAAGTTAAAGAGCTTACATGGAAGTTAATGTTATCAGCCAATAAATTGCCTGGTTTAAATGATTACATTAACAATAAGTGTGATTTGAAACAGAAAGGATATGGTTAAAGTTAAATAACTCTTTTTTCACCAACTAGTAATATCTCTTTAAAGGAAGACTCCACCTTTTCTACAGTTTAACTCAATTCTTAGTTTGCTTTTCTCCCTACAATGTGGTTCCTGTATTGTCTAGCTACCAAAAGCCCACTTGCACTTTATACAACTTCTATTTTCTTGCATTGGACTCAAAGGAAGGGAAAGACCACCCACTTTTTTCATGCTTAACTTCTCACATAATTTGCAGATGAACTTGTCTACTCCTACATGACTTACCACAGACAAAGAGAAATCTATAGTTTACCATGTCAGGTACTATTGACAGTTTTATATGGATAATTAGTCTTGATGTCAGGAGTTCACAGGAGTGAGAAACTGTTTTCAGCTGTGTTTATTGCTAAGAGGAAGATAACTTACAGGGATTCACAGCTGCTTCTAATGTAGTGGTGCCTTTCATAGCAAAACAGAGCAATTAGATCAGCCAACAGTTCAAAGGTGGTTGTCACCTCTTTTGCCAAATTTACATAAGCAGCATGACAATGTTGAAATGTGAAGCTTTAACCTTTAAATATTTGCTGTTTATATTACTTTACATTTTAGATTCATAGATTCATACTAGGCTAGCTGCCCTTGTGGGGCATTTTAAACCTAGTCAATCACCCTATGCGAGAATCAAACCCTGCACCTTGTGCCTGTAAGGTAAATACTGTGGGAGGTTGGAATCTAGTCAATCACCCTATGCGAGAATCAAACCCTGCACCTTGTGCCTGTAAGGACTTTCTTATAAACAGTATTATTGCACATGGTCACTAGGGATGCCACTTGTCTCACTTCCTGTATGCTTTCTTATGACATTCTTCCCAAGGATGATGCATATGCGGGGTATAGATCCTTGGGAAGTGACCTCTACCACTGAACGTGAGTCAGTCCTTGCACAAATGGAGTGTATGAACATTTTCTAGTAAACAAAGGAAATGTAACAATTGATGGCAGCCATGATATACAGCTGAATTTACTTTACCTTACATGTGCTATGTGCCCTTTCATTAAAATATTAGGAAAAGAAAGTCTGAAGTATTTTAACTATCTATACAAATAAATGAATGAATGAAAATAAAAATCTTTTTCACTGCTGGCACTGGGGAACAGAATTACTTTCAAATCCTTTCCATTAGCAGCTGCCACTTATACCTGAAACTGCAAGGATCCTTTAGAGCAGTGACAGTTTTGACACCTGAGGGAAAAGTGTGTGGGGTGGGGAATTATCAATTCATCTTGGACTACAAAAAATACTTTGAACAAAGGGTTGGACTACGAAAAATACTTTGAACAAAGGCCTGCAATTTAGCTACTTTTTGTTTGCAGCTGTACAACTCGTTAATATACTGTAAAACAACCTCTGAGACACACACAAATGAGGACCATTCAAGGAATAAAAGAAGCAGTCCTGTTACAGAAGGTATGTAAGATGACAGTGATTGATACTAACCCCATTATATGTCAATGGGATGGGAATACACCACTACTTCATTATGTCTGGACCAACTAGCCCAACCAGTATACCCTTCCCCTCTAGTATCTGCATCAAGCCTTAATAATAACTTTCTCATAGGGCATCTTAACATTCAAAGTATAAACAACAAAGTTCCCTACCTTCATGCCCTCCTTGTCCCACACTCTTTTGACATTCTCTGCCTCTCAGAGACCTGGCTAAAGCCAGTTACAAAAGATACTGAGATCTTACCCCAAGGCTATAACATAGTAAGACTTGACCGCTCAAAACGGAAAGGTGGTGGCTTAGCAATTCTGTTCAAAGATCATCTTAATATTTCCTCCCTCCCAGCCTGTCCAACCCAAGATAGCAAAGTAGAAGCTATTATTACTAAATTTCAGTTAAATGGTAAAAAGTCCCTCTACATCATATGCGTATATATACCTCCAGGTAACAACATACCTATTGCAGAACACTTTCTCAATTGGGTTTCTACCACTTACCCCCAAGAAACTATTATCCTAGGTGACTTTAACATAGACTGGAATACTATTAATGCTGATATTCCCTCCTCTCACATTGACCTAAATGGCTTTACCCAAGCCATTACCTCTACTACAAGAGTTAACAGACCCAGCAAGAAAGAAAGTATCTTAGATTGGATACTCATAAGAAAGTATCTTAGATTGGATACTCATAAACAAAGTTAATATGACATATAACGTAGGAACCATGCCAGATGATATTAGTGATCATTGTTTAACCTTTATCACAAGAGAAAAAACCTGATTGTCTAAACTTCCCTAACATAAGAAAAATACGCTCTACCAAACACTTCAGAACAGACCTATTTCAAGCCGAACTTAATGCATGCAACTGGAACCCTTTAAAGTCACTTCCTATTGAAGATGCAGTATTATTCTTTAACTCTACCTTTCTATCCGTTCTTGATAAGCACGCTCCAGAGCGTACCATCAGAATGAAGTCTAGTACAGCCCCATGGCTCTCCAATGAAACTAAAAAACTAATCCTCTCTAGAAATAAAGTTTGGGCCAAATGGAAATGCCATAGAAACAGCTCTGATTTTCTTCATTTCCGCCAACTTAGAAATCTGACCAAAAAAGCAATAATCACAGACAAAAGAAAATATTACTGTGAACTTCAAGAAACTCATTCAAATAATTCTAAACAATTTTGATCATCTGTAAATAAACTCCTTTCTCCTGGAACAACCAAAACTCCTTCCCCACTCAATGCTGACCCAGACACCCCTTACCTAACAGCTAATGCTTTTAACTCTTTCTTTTCAGAAACTATTCAATCTCCTGCTAAACAACTGAACTCCAACAATTTCTATCCCCCTAGTAACCTAGCAGACACTACCTGCAACTTCTCTCTACAACCTATCTCTACCTCTTTTATCTACAAACTTATTCACAAATTAAAACCATGTACCCCCTCTGCTGATAAAGTCCCCTCTCTTTTTCTCCAAAAGGCAGCTAAAGTAATTGCTTACCCTATATGCATACTAATTAATAGGACAATCCAAGAAGGAATCATCCCTGACATCTGGAAAGTCTCCCATATTATCCCACTTTACAAAGGTGGTAACTCTCTTGAATACTCAAACTTCAGACCAATTGCTCTCCTCTCACCGATTGCAAAAATTATGGAGAAATGTATTCACCAGCAACTTGTACAATATCTCTCTATACATAACATTATAGCAAATTGCCAGCATGGCTTTAGACCACACCATAGTACCACCACTGCCCTCCTCTCCTTTGTGGATACTATCAACAGGAATCACAACAATAACCTTCTCACTTCTGCTCTATTTATTGATCTATCTAAAGCCTTTGACATGGTCAATCACCCTTCTTTAATTAGCATCCTAAAATCCCTCTCATTTGATAACCTTGCTATTAAATGGTTTAGTTCATATCTGAGCAACAGGCAACAAGCTGTTCTTTGGGATAACCACATTTCTACTTTATTGCCAATTTCTATTGGAGTCCCTCAGGGCTCTATTATTGGTCCACTTCTCTTCTCCCTATTTATTAATGACCTTCACTTAGTTATCCCTCAAGCTACCTGTATTCAATACGCAGACGACTCCACCATTATTTGTTCCGCTTCTTCTTCTATAGAACTGCACTCACCGACTCAAAATATCTTCAATACAGTTACTCACTGACTCAAAATATCTTCAATACAGTAGAAACATGGTTTACTAGACGGTACCTCCTTCTAAATGCCAAAAAAACTAAACGTCTTCTCTTCACCCCTACCTCTCGGACCCCCCCTTTAAACTTCACTATCTCTTCAAACAATTCCACTGTCATCTCTCCTGACACAACAACTAAACTGTTAGGAATAACCATTGATAATAAACTCACTTTTGATCAACACATCAACAATACCATTAAATTAGTCAACAGAAAAATAGGATCCTTATACCATATCAAACTATTTCTAACCCCATCTTCTAGAGCTAAAATTGCCCTCTCCCATCTCATATCTACTCTCTTTTACGCCTCACCTATTTTCACCAACCTTAAGAAGACTAACCTTAACAAACTAGCCACTTGCTATAACAGCATTGCCCGCTTTGCCACTGGAAACCCCTATCAAACCCATCACTGTCTTAATTTGAAATATTTAGGCTGGCTAGAACTCCAAAATTATCTTTTAATCTCACAACTCACTATTGCCCACAAAATACTGTACCAACCTGACAATACCCCTATACTCTCACAACTTTTAATCCCTTACAATAATCTTAACTCCCTTCGTTCCTCTTGTAAACTCTTGACCAGATCAATAAGTTCTAACAACTACGCCGGCGACTCTTTATTCACTAATACTATTGGTAGAAGATGGAATCTGCTACCCAGTGATATAACTCTGATCACATCGCTTCCTCTTTTCAAACAAAAACTCAAGCTATACTTCCAAAATCACTGGCTCTGTTCCTGTAGTTCACCAGACTGACATTCTTCTCTCCCCCTTTTTACTTTACCTCTACCTCTTCCACTCCTCTTACTTTATACTGACCAATTAAGCTACTTCCTAGGCTACCTTTTGCCCAATGCATGGCTACCTTTGCTCTACCTACTTCTCCCAGCTCTCTCTTCTCCTCTCCTTGTCACTTCTTTATCTCCTTTCTCTCCTTACTGTCTACTGCCTCACCTCTACTTCCTAGACTTCTCCACTACTCCTGACTTTCCTCGTCTCTTGTACTGTATCTTTATTTATTCTCTTCATGATACTATTTAAAATAGCCTTGATTTATAATTATGGCATGCTTCAACTGACTATGTATTTTTCTTTGTCTTCTTGAACTTTTTAGGTAACCAGTCCTTTTTGGACACTTTCTATTGTTGTTTATTTTTGTTTAAATATATGACTACTTTGGTATATTGTGCTTTTTTTTGTGTGTGTGGAGCTTTTCTCCCCGGGCCTCTACTGAAAATGGACATATATCCAGCTAGACTAGCCCGGTCAACAAATGTAAAATAAAATAAAATAAAATAAAAATAAATAAACTCATATAAAACAGACTTCATATGGGTTATGGGAAAGAGAAAGGCTTGAAGAAGAATAAGATCATGTTGGTATGTCAAGCCTCATTGGTAGCTATTTTCCAGAAGCATTAAAATTCTATAAGAAGCAGTTAAAGTGATTTTGAGGTATTAAAATAGCACAGAAAACAAAGATATAGTTAAAAAAAGATGTTTTAGTTTTAAAATGGAGTTTTCTTTAATTCTGCTGTCAGGTGACTGTACTTTTACCTATTTGGGTGTATTTAATTGGACTGTGACATCTGAACATTTATTCTGAAGATGCTCCAGTGGATGTGTGGAATGAAAATGCTTGATGCTGGTTTATTAAATGCTGTTTCTTTTAAGTTGTTGGCGAGTGACATCCAGTGAAAGTGAATTGTTCTTTTTTGAGTGTTTTTCCATTCAACTACATTATGGAGGACAGCAATACAGTAAATTGTTCACCAAGTACCTGAAGAGTTCCAGCTCATCTTTTGTACCAAATTTACATCTGGTATCTGACAGCTTTAATCTCTTCATGGAATAATGAGTGGTTTTATAGACAAAACGCAAAAGACATTAAATCTGCTCACTGAAGCAGTGTTTTCTGGCACACATGCACTTTTCTCCAAAGAATCTGTCAACACTAACAGTGTTTTAGTTGTAGGAAAAGACACTGAAGATGTTTCAATTGAGGTATTTTTAAGCAATTTCTAAATCTATAAACCCCTTTAAACAATTAATGATTGGGAGCAATGTTGGTTCTGTTTCAGCAGTTTCAAGAAGTACTAACAATGAATTAGCTGACATGTTAAAAAGTTTTGAAAAGAAACTTTCTAAGCATAAATCTCTAACTGTTGAAAATTTATAGTTGGAACCTTGTATTAACATTCAGAAAGTTCCCATGGGGTTCAAACTTTATGACTTTCCAAATGGTATTACTGAAAAAGATGAGGCATGTTTTGAACAACTGAATTGTTTAATCAAACAATGTTTTGTTAATGCAAATTCTCATTAGACATTATGAGCAGTCTTTTATGGAATTTGAAAAGGAAATTAAGGTTGTGGATGATAAACTAGTCAACCATGCTGAGTTTGTTCACATGAAAGCAATTACCTCAAAAAATTCCAATGACTGACAGATTAGAAAAAAATATTATCACCAGGAAAAAATATAAAACTAGATCACGATAACATTGACTGCAATTTAAGCTTTTTATCTTCTAGCACTTAATGGTGTTTTTTTAAATGTTGTCTTCCTTTAATGTTTTTTGTTTGTTTTTCATCTTCAAAATATGGAACACCATACCATCTCATTTAAATCATGACAAATGGGAAAAATGTAGAACATTTACTAACAACTAATGAATGAGCTGTCGGCATTCTTACAACATTAATTCATACTTGTTTTGCCACAAATCCAAGTCTTCAACCATTAGATACTCTTGGGAAAAACAACTCAAGTTGCAAAAGTCTAAGGCTACAGATGGGGAAGTCAAGCAAGCCCCCACACAAAAAAAAAAAAACTTAAATCAACTTCAGGTAGTCATAGCCGCCTTAGGCATAGGCCAACTAGGCATCCGCCTAGGACACCGCTGTAGCAGGGGCACTTTTCCAGTATTTATTTTGTATAGGTAGACCAGGATGGGGGCACCAGATGGTGTGGTAGGGGGTGCTGTGGAGCCTTTTCGCCTAGGGCAACAGTTGACCTAAGGCCGCTCCTGCAGGTAGTATCAAGCAATTGACCAATACAGGTTAAGAGCAGCCTTGTAACACCATGAATATCATACCATCCATAACACCAACAAGCAAAAGATTTAAAGAAACCAGAACCATAGTCAGTCTTCAATCTTCAAAATGAAGAATACTGCACTATCTTTCACACTGTGGAAGAGACACATTTAATTAACAGCTAGGAAGGAATCTCACTCCATGGTTAAACTGTGGACTTTATACTTAAAAAAAGTTATTCGATACCACCAGTCTCTCTCTTTGCTTGCTGGTTACAACATAAAACATTCCTTTTACACTATTTATAAGGTAAGAAAGTTATACATCAGAAGTAATTTATTGTGTTTTACTACACACCCAGCTTCTACAAACATTAGAGACTTGAGATTAAGTTGAAAACGTTCAGGACTACTCTCAAAACAAAAAGTAAGCAAATTATTCTCATATCTTCTTTTAGCATCTCTAGTTACAAATTCTCATTGACAGTTTTAGCTTTGCTCCCCATCTCAGTTATTAGTTCATACTACCCACTGTATTGGTAATACTTTTATCTTTGACCCATACTCACATGTGCACACAAACTCTCTCTCATACGCACGCACACACACACACACACACACACACACACACACACACACACACGCGCACACGCACACACGCACACACACGCGCACGCACGCACACACACGCACACACACACGCACACACACACGCACGCACACACACACGCACGCACACTTGTATGACTGCACACCTCAGATTTTTTTTAAATTAGGCGAATGAATATATTCATAAATAATATCCCAAAAATCAGTGCTGGTGCTAGAATTTTGGAGGCCTCCAGCAAGTTTCAAGTTGGGGGCCCTACTCAGAATAATATAAAGTGTGACCACATTGCCATCGCACCCCACCCCTGTCAAGCTCATCCAGCACAATTTAATGACCACTATTGTGTTAACTACATTCAGATCATTAAGAATTGGTGTGCCAGGGTACACACTAGCATTTAGTACCAATGTTACATTATGACAAACCCCTGTACCACAGCAAGGTAGCCACTTATGGGAGCACACACTGACTGGCATTTAATACCAATGTTACGTTATGACAACCCCCTGTACCACAGCAAGGTAGCCACTCACAGGTGCACACACTGACTGATATTTAGTGCCAATGTTACATTTTGACAAACCCCTGTACCACAGCAAGGTAGACACTCACAGGTGCATGCACACAGTGACTGGCATTTATTACCAATGTTACATTATGACAAGCCCCTGTACCACAGCAAGGTAGCCACTCAGAGGTGCACACACTGATTGCATACTCCTCAACTGGCCAGATTTTCACAGAATGTCCAGATGTGACTCATTTTTGATCTGTTCTTCAAAAAAAAAAAAAAAAACACAGAACAGACACTCACACATGATAAAGACAGCACTACAGCAAGACTGAACATTAACACCCACACAGACTCAGAAACTCAGATAAACAGGACAGAGGCACCCACCCCCATAATACAGACAAGACTAGGACAAAACTATTGTAAGACTGAACAGAAACCCACACAAGATGAAGGCAGCACTACCACAAAACAGAACTGAGACACCACTCTCAAACACAAGACAATAACAGCAGTATGGCAAGACTAAAACACAAGCAGCATTAGATAAACTGACCCCATCGCACAAGGCAGTTACTGACATGCAGAACAGTCACACTGCAGAGGTACACAAGACAGCTATGGGACAGACATAGAAAAGACTACAGGCACACAAGACATACAAGGGAAAGCCATGGGGATTACCAAACCTGAAACAGACAGACTCAAATCCAAACAAACTCAAGAGAAAGCCATGGGAATTACTAAGCCTGAAGCAGATGACTCAAACCTAAGCACACAAGAGAGAGCAAAGGGGATTACTGAGCCTGACACAGGCAGACTCAAACCCAGAGAGGAGCAGGTGAAGTCAAGACCACCAAAGTGTCATTCATCTTCAATGTGCTGTTAGCTCCTCAGCCAGCAATCTGTTCTTCCTGTGCTTCTGTCCTAGCCTCACGAGTCTGTTGCGCCCAACTGTCCTGGCCTCATAACAAGTCCCGCTGCTCCCAACTGTCCTAGCTTCACAATGAGTCCCGCCACTCCCAATTGCCCTGGCCTCATGACGAGTCCTGCTGCTCCTAGGTGCCTTTGCCTAAAATTTAGCTAGTTTCATCATCCTTGTGCTACTTGTCCCTAAAAACCGCAGTAAGCAAAAAAAAAAAAAAAAGTGAATACACAACATACTATACAAGCCATGTTAAAGTGTTACCTGAAATTTACTTCCTTACAGAGTTATAAATATTATTGGAAAGGAAATATGAGCACATACCTGGAGTTTTACTGGGATCTTACAAATTTTCTTCTGGGCAATGTTTTCAATGAGGCTGCCATGTCATAAACCTGGTCTCACTTCATGTTCACTTGAGAGCACAGCTAAGCCTGAAAGTCTCTCCTGACTCATTGATGCATGCAGGTATGTCTTTAAGAGTTTCAGTTTAGAAAAGCTGTATTCTACAGTAGTTACTGTAACAGGTGCAGTCAAATAAATGCAGAGTGAAACATAAGTATTTATATAGATGCCTTGCAAGTGGTTGCAAATGAGGAAATTTAACACAGTGGTGATGATTCATTATCAATCGTTTGAGAAAGGCTTTTCAGTTCATGTCCAAGGTCAGTCATCAATGTCACAGTGGCCACTTATCCTGTCAGTCAGTTGTTCTTTCAGAGCCTTGCATTTTTGGATCAATGTGTCTTCTGCAGCATCACTCAAGGCTTTAATATTTGATAAAAACCCAAAGGCCTTTCTTTACGTGGAGCATGTCCAACAGCTCTGGATTTGACATAGCTTTGTATGTTAGGCAGAGATCGCCTCTTTGTAGGTGATATGCGACAGAGTAAAGCTGGAGTTGTTTGAGACGATCTGCATAGGGCATCTGTTTGAGGCCGGTAATCCGCTTTGTGAGGTATTTCTGTGGCCTTTCCAGTTGCTGTAGATGTCTTGTGAGGTACATACCAAAAGGGGCGTTGTACTCTATAATGGGTCTAATGAGTGACGAGTAGAGGGAAACAATGACCTCTTTTCCTGGATGAGAAACCTTTTGTGATGAGGTGTGCCACGTAGAAGGATTTCCTGACTACTGTGGCGATGTGATTATCAAAGGAGAGATAACTGTCCGCCTGTGTCCCAAGGTCTCTTATCACACTTTCGGTGTTAAGTAGACTACCACCTATGTGGTAGTTCATGGGTACAGAGTTTTTACCAAAAAGGATGACAATGCACGTTTTGGCATTTTGGCCATGGTTTTGACACCAGGCATCTGTCTCATTGAGGCCCTTTTGTAGGATGTCCACATCATTAGGAGATTTGATTATGGCTCCTAGTTTGCAGTCATCTATGAACTTTGTTAGCCAAAGACCTCCTGTGTTAGCCTGTACTTCAGAGAAGTAGATACCAAACAGGAGTGGACCTAGGGCTGAACCCTGAGGTACTCCACTTGTCACTGGTCTGAAGTTGGATTTAGAGTCTGCTACTTTCACAGAGTGGGTTTGGTCAGACAGCCAGTTGGCAACCCATCTTGTGACATAGGGATTTATACCTAGTTTAGTGAGTTTGTCTATAATTCCAGAGTGGGGGATGGTGTTGAAAGCCTTGGTGATGGGTAGGGTTCAGAGTTTGGAGATTACCAATGTCATTGTTTATAAGTTCCATAATGATACGCTCCATAGCCTTGCAGACCAGGCTCATCAGGCTAATGGGGCATTAGTTCCTAGAGTCCATGGTGGCTCCCCTTTGTGGAGTGGGATAACCATTGCTGTGCACCATTCAGTGGGCACAAAGCCTGAGGTGAGGCTATGATTAAACATAGGACTTAGGTGGGGTGCCAGTTCATTCTGTAGTTCATGTAGAACGCAGCCTGGGATGTTGTCAGGTCCCATGGATGCTGTGTTCTTGGCTTTGGAGAGTGTGTTTTTTACCTGTGCAGCCATGATTACAGGTACTTTGCATTCTTCCGGTATAGAGATGGGCCCTTTAGGGGATGAGAGAGGGGTAAAGTTAGCACAGAACCTATCTGCCAGGATGTTGGCAATATCAGTTGGTTCTGTATATTTAGTGCCATTGTGCTGTAACTCAGAGCAGATCTGAGTGTTGCCATTGAGATTCTTGACATAGCTATAGAATGCTTTGTGGTTGTCTTTAGAATCAGTGGCAATTTTGTTTTCGTAACTAGCTTTGGAGGATTTTATGAGGAATCTCAGCTTCTTACTAAGGCTGACCATGGAGTTCCTCCAATCATGGGATTTTACTCTTTTTTGCAACAGTTTCTTTCTTCTGTGGTAGAGTTTGTTTATAGCAGGGGGCCACCAGATTGGCTTCCTTTTTTTTGAAGGATAGCATATTGGTTCTGTTAGGGATTGCACGATCCATGCACTCGTGTAAGTGCTTATAAACTGCAATTGTACAGGATTCAGCAGTCGTATCTCTATTGTCCATCAGCATGGGTGTTGTGAAGTTTGCCACTTCTGTCTTAAGAAGCGTGAAGATGGCTTTGGAGAAATTTTTTACTGTGGTTTCCCTAATGGGAGGTGGGGCTGGGATGTGGATGTCTAGGGTGATTTGCTTGTGGTCGGATCCGACCAACGAGTAATTGACCTCTGTTGCCCATGTTGGTAATGACCAGGTCTAGGATATTGCTGCCCCTGGTGGGGGTGTGGATAAGTCCTCAACAGTTGGTAATGTCCAGTTGATGATTTTGCAGAGTCTGAAGAAGTGCTTCTGTAAGTCCTGCTCTAATTGTGTCATTTACAGGCACAAATCCCACAAAATGTTCATCAACTGTGGCTGCAGTCCTTTAAATGTCCACATACCTAACTACTATAGTCATTTTCGCTTGATTGCTGATATCTGGTGTGCAATCAAGAATCACACAAAAGGACCTAGCATCCTTCATCTTCTCTACAATGGTCTTAAAATATCATTTTCATTCAGATGGATAATTTTGTTCTGTATGTCTTTCCCAAGATAGTGATCCATTACTTCTTTATTCCTAATACAACACAAATGTTCAGCCATGACAGAATCACGCCACTGTGACAAAATTTTCACTTGGCCTACGAAATTGCCTTTGCCATCGGTGTGCAGAGCATCACTTGTACCATGGAATGTCATGTTCCGTTCTGCCAAGTATTGGACAATAGCTATAATGTGTTACACACATCTCACTAGTGAATTATCTATTTCTCAACCACTGCTTGTCTCTTATAATCCATAGTCTGCCTACTCTTCATTCTGTTGTCCAGTTCCTTCCACTTCAGCATGCATGCCATATGGTCCTGTGCTTGATCATGGCTGTGTAAAGCTTTGGACATCTCTCTCCATGCTCTGTAACCATCTGACCTGAGAAAATGGTTAGAATGTCCAAACAATTTGCATGCAAAGAAAAACAGCACATCTTTTGAGACTGAATATGTCAACCAAGTTTGTTTTGCTCTCTCTCCCCATTAGGCAGCACATGGAATAGTTCTCAGATGTAAATCTTTTATGTTCATTGACTGGGAACTGCATCAACACCACTTGCACAGTTCCATGCTGAATGGCAGCTACCCTAAACTCACCCCTTATCAAGTCTGGCCAAGTTCCTAGAGCCTAAAAACATATACCTGACACCCCCACATGTCATAGGAAACATCTGTTGTCACTAAAGAAGCATGGGTTCCTTGTGTATCAAACTCTGGTGATCCTGGCAACACCTCTAAAGTTGAATCTACATTTGCTGACATAGTTTCACCCATGATAATGGCTGTAGATTCACAGGAGTTAGACTGTGGTGCAGCCGCAACACGGGTGGTCACTTTCTATCATAAGGATAATGGGCTCACAGTGGGCAGGTTGTAATGCAGAACCACTGTGTTGTCCTGAAGGTAGACTTTTTCCTGAATCTCCCCTCTCTGATGACATACAGAAAACATATTTAATGGAACCCTGTCTCTTTGCATCCTCATTCCAATGCTGCTGAAGCTTTCTTTTTGCTGCTCTTGACAATATGTACACTTCATCTCTAACTGGGAATGGAAGTAAAACAGAATTACTACACATGCAGACATTGGGTCCTTTTGTCATACTGTTATTAAAAAGCACTACACTTCAGGTACATGTTATGCCACTTTCGTTGACCTACCTCAACTGCACAATGACGAACATTAGCATTCTGAACACAATCTAAGGATGGTATTTTCCAGTTTACACAGAAACAACTCCCATGACAATTGTGGAATGTTACCCATCAGATTTACTTAAATGGACCCACTGCAGTAAACCCCCAACTTTGAGGTGCCCATTGTTTGAAATACGATCTCCAAGCTAGCCAACCAGTGTAAACTATAAGTATCTTAACTTTAGGTACAAGCTAAAAACCTACAACCATTCCCTAAACATACTGACACTTACATCCTCTGTTTACAAAACACAATTACTAACTATAGGTCACTATTGTTCATTACTATCCAAGCATCCTCTACTGCATTGCACTACTGCTTCTACAAGATGTCATAATAAAAGCAAATAACCCCAAACATATGGTCTATAACTAGGTAGCACTACAACATGATATGAAAAAACACTGCAAAATGCATTACAGTTAAGCAAAAAAAACTGAAGCTGCCACACCAAGTCAATTCAGAGCTGCACAATCCATGGTATAATATACACCCTACAAGGGATCGAGTTGATTCCATCTTACACTGTGGACAGAAATGAGGACCAGTAGGCAAAAGAACTGCAGTCCAGGCATATAAACCAGAAAAATGGATTAGGTTCCAAAAAGTCATGTTAGTATGGCTGCAGGCACAAAAGAATGAGCAACCTAATACTGAACGTTGTTCATAAAGACAAGCTATACAGTACGCAGTATTGTACCATAGGCTGAAGCACTGCTGAGTAACTGTAACTAGTAGGCAAAAACTGTAATGTAGGCTCAACTGAAGTGCCTTACAAAATACATATTGCATAATGACTTCCATTGACATCAGTCACTATTGCATCACAGGCAGAAAGATTGAAGAATGACTGACCAGTAGGCAAAAACCTTAATGAGAAAGGCCCAAGCTACAGTTTTAAGTTAAATACCAAACACTGGAGATGAACCTCAGCTTTTTCTACAAAATTATCTCCCTTTCATCCCCCCAAACATGTGAAGAGGCCCCAAAAGACTTAAAATATTGCTATTACAAGCTCTCTGGAACAGACAATTAAAGTCTGAAAGAACAAATGGCTAGGAGGAAAGTCACAAGTCTTAAGAGAACACACCAAACTATAAGGCAAGAGAAAGGTTATGGAGCCAAAAAAGACATTTCCAAAAACTATTTCTACTTTAATCACAAACCAGCCAAAATTCCGAAATGAGGTGTCACAATGGCGAGTGCTGCATGACGTGTACATTTTCATACACCTAACCACTACCTCTCAGTTTCTTGGCACACACTTTTGACCAACCAAAATCATTGGCAGAACAAAGGAGTAAAATCATGGACTTGCTAGAAAACCTCATTTATGAGGGATGTAGAAGTGTCAATCAAACATCATTGGGAGACAGAAATTCCCACCACCCACCCTAGCACAGGAACTATGCACAGAGGCATAAAGCCAGGGAATGTACCATGCATTACAAGCAGGATATGAAACATGAAGTCCATTTTGGTTAGTAGCTTCAGCCCTCAACATTGTGCTACATAATCATTTTGTGAGTTAGAACAGACCAAAAATATCAGGCAAACATTCTACAGCATTCTCTCAGCACCTAGCCCCTTGACCTCATCACAATAATTTGAGTAGACAAAGCCAAAAATTGCAAAGGAAATGTGTAATAAGAACAATTTTAAACACTGTATGATAAACTTAAAGATACTAGAATAGCAGGGTTTGCATTAGCATGCATTAAATAGTACATTCTGCAGAATTCTCACAGCCACCCTAATGTCTCAACAAAATAATGCTAGATGAAGTAAACAAACTAAAAAAACAAGACAAATGCATAATATTAGAGATTTAAAAGAATGTACTTATGAACTATAACACATTTTGCAGGAGCATGCATTGCATGAACCTACATTTTTGATGAAGAGCAGACTAAAATTATCAGTCAAACATTTAAACATTGTGCAACATTATAGCATTCAAGCAGTCCTACCCCATCTCCTAACTTAACAGTTCTAGGCAAAGCCAAACATAGAATAAAAGTATAATGAGGGCATTGTAAACATTGCCATAAGTCTGGGTGAAGCAAAACTACCACAGGACAAGGGCATTACAGTAGGGATTTAAAATACCAGGCTTACAAATTAATAATGAAGCTAGAATAAGATTTTGCAGCAGTATGTGCTGTATGTGTGACACCCCTGCACTGGCTCAGTAACCAAGGAGCCACAGTACTCACCTCTGGGGGGGGGGGCATACACAATGGGAGGATGACAAGTACACATACAGTAAAGTGCAATTTCCCTTAAAAGCACACAGAGACCACAGTCAGTCAGTCTAGGGCTGGTTTCTCCCTCTTTCTCCAGATCCCCAATAAGACTCCCAACTGGCACAGCTATAGGGTTTAGTTCTCAGCTGAGTGGTCAAGCCAAAACCTCCAGCACCCTCTGTCCAACCAGTGCTTCGTGTCCCTGCCCAAGTAACTGACACTGACACACACACACACACACACACACACACACACACACACACACACTTTGTGATTTGATTTATATACAACACACACACCTGGGGAAGCCTGGCACAGGTTTACTAGCTATGCCCCCTTCTGCCCAGACTATACTTCCATCCAGCACCAGCCACTACTTATCAGCTACTTAAGGCCCTTAACAAAGGGTATCCGATCTTACTGTGTAATGTTACTATTAATCCAACTGGTAGTCTGATGAAGAGCAAGGCTATTTAGGAGTGGCCTGCACAGTGTCACAAAATACATATGGAAGTACCCTAAGAGCTTAAATATGTCTCACAAATATTAGCCACAAAGATAGGTTTAAATATATTTAATAATAAATAATAAAAGAACATGACAATACTCAATAAATCAACACAGTCACTTCAGGGTTCAAAATCACAGGGAATATTTAAAACAACATTGCAGGACAGTCTCAAATAAATACAGAAAACATCTAAACTCATCTTTACTATATTCATAACTATATCTAAAAGAGTTACTAAGACCTAAAACGTTACAACAAGGCAAGTGCAGATGTAATGATGAGTAGATGTTCTTGTTAGGTCAAAGACAAAATACAAAATATCCAGTCTCTCTCTGAGAGAGTTCTTAAATTAATATCAAATATTATTGCTGGGTTAGCTTGGATGACATCACTTTTTGTCACCTGACTTTAGTTCCCAAGCTAACCCCCCATTGTAGCATTTGAGATCTCTTTGTGAAAAATACATATCACTCAGATGTTTGCAGATCATGAAAGTCATAAAACAATACACACTTTTACATTTTAAACCTAATAATTAGTTTTCTTTCAAGACAATACAAAACACTTTTAGCTCAAGACATTGTGTCTGCCTCTGCATTGAAACTGAGAAATAACATCTCTTGTTTATGGCCCAGCTAAAAAGTAACTTAACCTCAACTATTCTAAAGTTTTGCAAGTTAATCTTCCATGTTCCAGTAGGATATATTGTGGATATATCTTTGAAGCTTTGTACTGTACAAACCCTGTTCGGCACATACTTTTGTATCAGCAGTTTACTATACACATAACAAAGTTCTAATACATATCATTATTTACAAAATTCCAGATAGCTGGACTGGCAGTGTGACAGTATGATCCCATATTTTTGTGGAAGAAAAAACAAAAATAACATCTGGACATTGTGCACATTCTCTCAGGTCCCAACAAACTCCTAACCTCTCAGCATAATTCAAACAGCCAAAAATAACTACAGAACAAGGCATAACATCAGGGATAGTTTACAACATTACTATAAACTTAAACAGCAGAACAGTGTTTGCATTAGCATGCATATTAGACATCTGTAGATTCTGCAGAATTCTTAAATTCTCACCCCCCTCCAAAGTCTCTGCAGAACAATTCTTAATGAAGTGGAAACAAAATAAAGACAGAGGCATAGCATTAACAATGTATTTATATATCAAGTGACCCCACACTAAAAAAAGCAAAAAAAAAAAAAAACATTCCAGGCAAACATTTGAACACTGCAACATTCACACAGGCCCTGACCACACTTCCAACCTTTCAACACAACTACGGACAAAGCAAAAAATTAGTCATTGCATCAGTGATAGTTATAAACATTGCCAGTATATACAATACTAACGTAACAGGGTTTGCATTAGTATACATTAAAACATTTATATCTTCTGCAACATTCTCACAGCTGCTAACCACTCTTCCAACATTAGGCATTTTAAACAATGTACTTATGAATTAAAAATGTTAGAACATATTTTGCAGTAGCATGCATTACATAAACCCACATTTTTGATGAAGAGCAGACCAAAAATACCAGGAAAACATATAATTTTGCCTCAGCATGTATCAAAACATCAGCACATTATGTACAATGCTTACAGCCCCTAACCCCCAATGTCTCAGCACAATTCTGGATGACATGGTAAAATAAAAACAAGACAAATGTGTAACATTAACAACATGCTTATACATTATATGACTTGAGTTTGACAAAAAAATACAAGGGAAACACTTGAGCACTGTGCAACATTTAACAAGAAAAATCATACCAGCACCAGGACAAATCAAAAATATATGTGCAACATTCTCACAGCCCCTAATCACACTGCCAACCTCTCAACACAACTATGGACAAAGCAAAAAATTATTATTGAACAAAGTCGTAGCATCAGGGATAGTTATAAACATTAGTGGTATACACAATACTAGCATAAAAGGGTTTGCATTAGTGTACATGCAAACATCTATACATTCTGCAACATTCTTATAACCACTAACCTGCCTACCAACCTCTCAGCACTATTCTGGACAAAGGAAAAAGTTATATTACAAAGTTGTAGCATTAGGGATAGTTTTAAACATTGCTGGTATACACAATCAAATACTGGCATAACAGGGTTTGTGTATCTGTACACATTAAAACAACATCTGTACCTTCTATAGTATTCTCACAGCCACTATCCCCCTACTAATTTTTCAGCACAATTCTAGACAAAATAAAAATAAGTTAATGAAAATTATTGTGCAAGACTGACTCCCCACACTCCCCCAATCTTCTTAACACAAGAACTCTGCACAAAAATGTAATGCAATCATCTCCCTTGATTACCGCAGCCCCCAACCCCAAGACTACCTCTGGACATCAATTACAGACAAAGCTCCCTTTCTCAATCTATTAGCAGAAACATTCTGTACAAAAGTAAAACAGGGATACAACCACAGCTCTCACCTCCTGCCCCAACCCTCTTAGCACAAGAATTCTGGACAAAAGTAAAACTCTGGTACAACCACTGCCCCCCCCCCCAATTCTCTTAGCACAGGATTTCTGGACAAAAGTAAAACAGCTTATCAACAAATTAGAAAAAAATTACCAAATATACCAAGACAAAGAGTTATTACACCAACTTACAGTGGAAACATGAAAAAAAAACAACAAAAATTCTGGACAATTAGCATCTTTCACACCAGCAAAACCTCAACCCCCCCCCCTCCTAATATACCCAAAAGCACAGCTACCATTGCAGAACACTAACAAATATTTCACCAAAAGCATTCTATCAGTAACCAAAAACAACAAACGACCTACCATCAACCAACATCCCACCCATCAATAATAGCTTAACATTCTCCTTCCAGCCCATCAACACAAAGTCCAATGAAAAACTCCTAAAAAAATCAAACCTACCACAAATGCAGCTGATAATCTACCAGTGGAATTTCTAAAAGTAGCAGCTGAAGCCATTTTACCCTGTCTCAATACTTATAAGATCCATTACTGAGCAATATGTCCCAACCATCTGGAAAATATCATACATTATACCCTTGCACAAAGGTGGAAACTTGACAGAACTTACAAATTATAGGCCCATAGCAATTCTCCTAGAACAATGCATTCATTCTCAACTTCTGCAGTATCCCACAACCAATAATTTACTTGCCAAATCCCAACATAGCTTCAGGCCTCATCATAGTACCACAACTGCCCTTCTCAATTGTACCAACACCATCAATTTAGAAATTAAGGTAAAATAGGATCATTTGTCTTTCTAGATTTGCCAAAAGCCTTTGATACAGTTTCTCACAACAAACTACTAACTACTCTCGCCAACATTAATTTCAGCCCTCTAGCCCTCAGATGGTTCCAAAGATACCTAACAGGTCATAAACAGGAAGTAAAATGGCTCCAAGATCTATACCTTTTCTCTCTGTCATATTAGGAGTCCCACACGGCTCCATTCTTGGTCCACTTCAGTTTAGTGGATTTGTTAACAACCTCAACACCGCCAGCTCCCAAGCATCCATAATCCAGTATGCTGATGACTCTATACTTACATGTGCTGCATCTGCCATGCAACAGCTCATGTCACAATCCAGGATGAAATAATCCAATATTTACCTCTTACCCCATACGCCTACAAAAAATTCACTTAGACACCACCTCATAAGACTGCCCACCTATCCCTGGTCTCACAAGCTCTGTAATACCCTTTTCTTCTCTCTGTCCATTCATCTATCTCCCCTCCTTTTCATCACCACTATCCACCTCTCTCTCTGTCTTGTTCTTGTCCTCTCTCTCCACTTCAATATACAGCATAGGTACTACCTGTAAAAATAATAAGCCTACTCTAACTCTTGCACCCAACAGCTAACTCACACACTTTTCTCCTAACCACCTGGCAATCAAAATTAAATATATATTATAGCTCACATTGCCTTATATTGTCTCTTGTAAAAACAGATAAACCATACTTATTTTACATATTTCTACCACTTGTGTAGAAAGATAAATTAAAAAATAACAGATTATTATCTGTCTTTGTATAAATAATTTCTATGTTGTCTTCACAAATGTGTTACCATGTGGAGCTTTTCTCCCCAGGCCTCTACTGAAAATGTATTCTCTCCCAGTTAGACTATTCGGTTAACAAATGTAAAATAAATAGTACAACCACAGCCCCTCACTTCCCCAATCCTCTTAGCAAAAGAACTCTACAGAAAAGTAAAATAAAACTGGTACAACCACAGCCCCTCATCCCCAAACCCTCATAGCACAAGAACTCTACGCAAAAGTAAAATAAAACTGGTACAACCACAACCCCCCCCCCAATCCTCTTAACATAAGAACTCTACACAAAAGTAAAACAAAACTGGTACAACCACAGCCCCTCACCCCCCAATCATCTTAGCAGAAGAACTCTGCACAAAAATAAAATAAAACTGGTACAACCACAGAACCTCAACCCCCAATCCTCTTAGCATAAGAACCCTATGCAAACATAAAATAAAACTGGTGCAACCATAGCCCTTCTTCCCCAAATTCTCTTAGCACAAGAACCCTACACAAGTAAAATAAAACTGGCAAAACCACAGCCCCTTATACTCCCCAGGCCTCTTAGCAGAAGTAATCTGCACAAAAAAGTAATACAATCATCTCCCTAGGTTACCTCCCCACAAAAAATAAAGTTAAAACTTAACCAAAAAACTTACCTTTTATGCAGCTTACAGAAGGCTGCTTCTAATCCGCTACTGTCTCTTCATGACTATAGACTGATCTGCTGTGCTTGTTTCCACTTCAGACCAGTGCAGTTCTTTTTAAATTGCCCTTAAAAGGACAGTTTTCAGACTTTTTAGAAATTGCTCTTAGAAGGACAGTTCAAAATAGTGTTGTCCAATGACCATGACCGTTCCTGGAAGGCTTGAATCTGCCATCTATCTATTCTCCATCCTAATGCCAGTAAACCAAACTCACTTGATCTGCTGCAGATACTCTAAAAGGAAAACTCCTATATTAAAAAACAACAGAAGTAACCTTACTAGCCACACATGCCTTTTTAAAGGCAGTTGACACAGGAATTGTTGTGCAAAGACCAATCAGGTCCTTGCTTCATCATTTCTTTGTTTAAAAAAAAAAAAAAAAACAACAACTTACTTCCCTGGCTGCTGCAGACAATTAAATTCCTTGCTTCACTGAAGTGGACCTGAATGAGTGTAGTTTACAGACAAATCACAAAAGAAACAAAAAAAACAAACAAAAAAAAACGGAAAAATGTTTGCGATCATGTGGTGACATCACTGAACTGTGTGGATATCCATGAGGTGCCGAGGAAGTAAAGGAGTAGATGGAGCAACCTATTGATGCTGGTTCAGGGGCCCTTGTTCACTGGGAGATAGTTTAGGGTTCTGCTGGGGGCCTACTGCTGGCTATGCAGAAATGTACCACCTCACTGATGTCAGAACCACCTTTGCTCCCTCAGCTTCTTAGCTCAAGAATCAGAAACAAGGAACAAAATCAGGCACAGCTTTTTAATCTTTCTTTTATATTCTTAGAAAGAAAAAGTATTAAGCTTTGCATTATCAAGCATTTCCTGAAGGATGCAAAATCTGAAACTCATGTGTCTGTCATTATATAGTGATTGCAATCAGCAACAATTTGCCAGAAGCCTGAACTTTACAAGGAACAGACAAAATACCTCTCATGTTCTTTGCTCAAGAATTCTGGACAAAGTAAAAAATAATGAGGGGAAAAAAAAGAGACAAATTTTGAATATTATTTTTTGTATCTGTTAACTAGGTAGACCCAAGAGACAATGTGTCGATTATGAGGGGTGATGCTGTAGCACAGACTGGTGAAGTGACTTGCTGTAATGTATAAAGTAGGCAAATGGGGGTGAAAGGATTCAAACCCTGTATCTTTCACTACAGGAAGCAGTTAATTAACTTAACTGCCAGGAAACTCTAAATAGCTTAAATTGTTATCAAAACAGTAAGGTTTTCATGGATGTGCATTCTCTGAGCAATAAAATGTAAGAAACTGAACTGATTGACATTATTCACTGACAGTAATCCTCAATGATTTACGAGGAAAATACATTAATAAGGGGTAGAGTATAAATATGAGGTAAAATAAATGATGTTCTGCAAAAGTGAAGACAGATAGATGAGAATTAAACTAATCTAATTCACTTAAACATTTTTCAGAACAACACATTTTCATCAACGTGTATTTTTTTGAAAATTTGAGCAACAAAAACTATGAAATTCTAATAATTGTTGTTACTGACTGACTATAAACCTTAGTGTTTTTAACTCACAGTGATTTATCAGAAAATATAGATGCAAGTAAAGGGCTGAGAGTTAGTGCAGATGATTAAGTCTCTACATTATTCATGAGCTGTTACCTGTAGTCAAAGGTACCAAATATGATTCTTTTTGCCTCCATGTGCCTACTGTGTTTCTTTGAGTAAGTTACCAGACAGCGGTCTTGAGCTGCCCCATTACCTGGTTTAAAAAACAGAAAAACAAAAAAAGTTAGGCATACATATGAGGCTAAATACTCATGTGCAGTTTCTGAACAATAACAGAGCCAGACTGCGGTGAAATTGGACCTTACCAGATACACCATCCCAGCCATGCCAATACTCGTTTACTTGGCTGTCTCTCCCTAGTTACCATAAAACCCCCTGGAACCTGTCAGCATGCATACCATTTTCTTCTTTACATTTCAAACAATCACAGAGATTTGGATTTAATTTCAAACTTTTGTTAAAATATTTACAGCAAAAGCACTTACAGCCATTTGATGAACAAAACACTCTCATGTTGAAAATGTACAGCATGAGCAACACTTCCATTGAAACTCATATTTATTGAAAGTGTATCTAGCAATCCATTAAACTACCACAGATGTGCAGGGATTCATAGTCAAATAGCATATACTGAAACACTAATTACGGTCATCTGAAGAGTGCAGGAATTCAAAACACAACTGCACAATGAATTTGCTAACACCTTTGGACAGTCTACTAAAGGGAAGTCTCTGTGTTCACCAGTGGCAGTGGTTAACACTGAACAGCCTGCCTGTCCCTGTAGGAGTGGTTACTGCCTAGAAGCTGTAGTTTTATTGGTCATTTTGAGTCAATTCTAAACTCCTTGATCTCTATCTCTTAAAACCCTGCTGCCTCGTGGTTTTGGTGTCTTTCCAGGTTTCTTAGTTGTTGCTGAAGCACCTACCAAGGGGAGAAAACGCTTAGAGGAGAAAGGAGCCACTTTTGAGATTTTAAATATTTTCTTCTGCTTTTTTGTTAAGAATTACTGCTCTGCCGCCTACTTTTTGGCATTTTCCAGTTTGCTAAAGTTTATACCTGTATTAGAAAGAGTATTTAGAAGACATCTAGAGCCTGTTTACTGCATTTCCTGTGTTGCACTTAATTTAAAATCGTTTTTTTCTCTTAAAACTGCATTTTACCTGACTTTGGCCTAGCACTCAAGTGTGGGGTCATTTATTGCACTGTTGTGATTATTTCGCTACTTGTGTATCTCTGTTACCTTTAAACTAAAACAAAAAAGAAAAAAAACTTGCTTTTTTCCCACTTTCTGAAATTTAAGAAAGTTCACTTACAGATCTGCTGTTCTGAACTGTTTGTAAGTTTCTTGGAGGCCAGTGCTTGCTTGGACTAAAGGGAAGTCTCTGTGTTCACCAGTGGCATTGGTTAACACTGAACATCTTGCCTGTCCCTGTAGGAGTGGTTACTGCCTAGAAGCTGTAGTTTTCTTGGCCATTTTGGGTCAATTCTAAACTCCTTGATCTCTATCTCTTAAAACCCTGCTGCCTCGTGGTTTTGTTGTCTTTCCAGGCTTGTTAGTTGTTGCTGAAGCACCTACCAAGGGGAGAAAACACTGAGAGGAGAAAGGAGCCACTTTTGAGATTTTAAGTATTTTCTTCTGCTTTTTTGTTAAGAATTACTGCTTTGCCGCCTACTTTTTGGCATTTTCCAACTTGATAGTTTATATTTGTATTAGAAACAGTATTTAGAAGACATCTAGAGCCTGTTTACTGCATTTCCTGTGTTGCACAATTTAAAATCATTTTTTTCTCTTAAAACTGCATTTTACCTGACTTTGGCCTAGCACTCAAGTGTGGGGTCATTTATTGCACTGTTGCAATTATTTTGCTACTTGTGTATCTCTGCTACCTTTAAACTAAAACAAAAAAGAAAAAAAAAAAAAAATCTTGCTTTTTTCCCACTTTCTGAAATTTAAGAAAGTTCAGTTACAGATCTGCTGTTCTGAACTGTTTGTAAGTTTCTTGGAGGCCAGTGCTTGCTTGGACTAAAGGGAAGTCTCTGTGTTCACCAGTGGCAGTGGTTAACACTAAACAGCCTGCCTGTCCATGTAGGAGTGGCTACTGCCTAGAAGCTGTAGTTTTATTGGCCATTTTGGTTCAATTCTAAACTCCTTGATCTCTATCTCTTAAAACCCTGCAACCCTCTTTTAGTGTCGTCTTGGCACAGAGCAGCGCCTCTTAAACAAGCTTAAACTATTCCCGGCTCCACAAAGTATACTCTTCACTTTTTCCCTTAGAACTGCTCAAAATCTCAAATTAAGCACTCTATTCTCATTCTAAAGCCCTGCACTTGCTCGTATATGTAATCTCATAGGTAAACACAAACTAAAGCACTACAACCTCTTATACTCCTTCAAAGCACTTGCTCCCTATTGGTTCTTTCTGATCAGCCAATAAGTAGTTCCCTATATTATTCAGGCATGTCCAAAGGTCAGCTTCAAGTTTACTCTCCAGTCCAGCTGGTGAATCTGGGAATCTTGAGGCAATGTTACAACTGCCTTATGTATACAGACCACCCTCTCCTCCTCCCAACAAGCTCAAATATATGTGAGAGATGCAACTATATAGCCAAACTGGAGGCTAAGCTCTCTCAACCCAGTACTGGTACAGCCTGTCAGGAGGAGAAGGTAACCACACACACCACAAATCCAGTCTCACATAGATCTATCGCATCAGCAAACCAAACACATAAACACACAAAAACATACTCGGAGGCTCTAAATAAAAATCTGCCCAAGCAGCAGAGACCTCCAAAGCAGACATCCAAACAACACCTACCACAAAACAATATCCACGTAGCACATAGCTCACAAAGTCAGTGTGCCACACAGTCACAGCCCTTAAGGCTAAACAACACACCTAATACACTTGTAATAGGTGACTCTATTGTCAGACACACTGACGTCCCACTCACCAGGCTGAACAAGGAGAAGGTCACTGTAAGCTGCCTGTCAGGTGCCAGGATCCGTCACATAACACAAGCACTCGGGTCACTCCAAAGCAAGTACAAGTATGGCTCCATCATTGTCCATGCCGGTGTGAATGACCTGAGATGTACCTCCCTGGACTACATGAAAAAAGATGTACAGGAGCTCTTTGATCATGTAGCCCAGGCCGGTATGACCCTGACCTTGAGTAGCATCTTACCCTCACCAAGAATGATGCCACAGTATAAAGACAAAATGATCAATTTTAGTAATTGGCTAAAGTATTGGTGTCATTCAAAGGGGATCCGGTGTCTGTCAGCCTGGGATGACATGCTCGACAAGCCAGGTTGCTTCGCTAGGAACAGCTTGCACCTGTCACCCCTGGGTTTTCGAATACTGGCTAAGGCTCTTGCCTCCCCCATAGTGCCTTTTTTTAGGTAAGGCTCAAAAGACAAACCCACCCCCATAGACAACACAAAGAAAAAAAAAACTAAGGGTAATGCTGCTCAACGCCAGAAGTTTAAACCTCAAGATGCACGCACTCGAGACCCTCCTCAGTATGGAGAATATTGATATCTGTGCAGTAACAGAAACCTGGTTCAAGGCTCCCAAGAGCACCCCAGCACTACCAGGCTATACTTCATACCATGCTTTCCGGCCCCAAAATTTGGACCGAACTACAAAAGGAGTGGGAGTATCCATATTTATCAAAGATACCCACACCTCCAGGCTAGTGGCACTGCACGAAGCTTCGGAGACCATCCATGTGCAACTAACAGTGGGAAAAACTGCCTTTCAGTTTGTAGCCTGTGACAGACCACCCTCCCAAACACAGGAACCTCACTCGGCTTTCCTGAGAACACTGGAGAATATGAAGGTCTCTCTATTATATTGGGTGACTTCAACTACCCAAACATGGTTTGGGAAAACTACTCAAGCCCAAACACCCTAGCCCAACAGTTCCTAGAATTTATAAACTCAAATGCTATGGAACAACTGGTTACCACTTCCACAAGAGGGGAAAACATACTGGATCTGGTCATCACCAACATGGGGTCTCTATGTTCCACACCAGAAGTATACCCCTCATTGGTAAGATCAGACCATAAACAAATCTCACTGGACATCCATATTCCATCCCCACCCCCAGCCAAGGAAACCACGGTGAAGAACTTTTCAAAAGCAAACTTCACACTTCTCAAAACTGAGGTGGAATCCTTCAAAGCCCCCAGGCAAGTGGACAATACGGCCCAAAATGCAGAATCCTTTACAAAAGCATTCTATGGACACCTACAGGAATGCATGGAGCATGCTATCCCAAATAAAATCAAGACTCACTCCTCCAAAGGCAGGAGACCTGTCTGGTGGACCCCAGCCATAAATAAGCTATACAACAGAAGGAGAAAGCTACTACATGACAGAGCAAAATCCCAAAAAGGGAAGGCGTCACTGATCAGTACTAGCAAGAAACTACGATCCCTCGTAAAATCTTCTAAGGCCAGCCTTGAAAGAAAAATTGCACAAGACACTAAAGATAATCACAAGGCCTTCTTTAGTTATGTCAGAAACCTTGGAGGCAACTCCCAGATATACTCTGAGTTAGTGCAAAATGACAAAAAATTCACTGAACCCACAGACATTGCCAACATCCTGGCAGAAATGTTCAGTGCAATCTTCTCCCCCCTTCCCCCCCAAAAGAGCAAATGTCTATCCCAACAGAGTATAGCCTTCCTGAGATCACAAATGCACAGGTGACAGCTGCCCTCTCCAAAGCTAAAAACACAGCATCAATGGGACCAGACGGTGTCCCAGGCTGCATCTTACACGAGCTCCAAGAAGAACTAAACCCTCATATAAAGTCACTGTTCAATCTCAGCCTTACTACACGATATGTTCCCAAGGAATGGCATACAGCAACAGTGGTCCCACTCCACAAAGGTGGTGCCACAATAGACCCCGGAAACTTTCGCCCTATAAGCCTGACTAGCCTGGTCTGCAAAGCTATGGAACGTATCATCATGGAAATCATAAACAAGGACATTCATTGTGGAACCTCCAGACACTGGATCCTACCCAATTTGGCTTCGTTAAGGGCAGATCTTGCCTCTTGAACCTGGTTGACTTCTTTGAAACAGTTACCAAAGCCATAGATGAAGGGAAGGTAGTCCACACAGCCTACCTAGACCTTGCAAAGGCCTTTGACACAATACCCCACTTGGGCATCATAAATAATCTCACCAGCTTAAATATCAACCCCTATGTCACAAGATAGGTTGCAAACTGGCTCAGGGATAGAATCCACATGGTCAAAATAGCAGGTGGCATGTCAGACTCTAAACCAGTTAGAAGTGGTGTCCCACAAGGCTCAGTCCTGGGGCCTCTCTTGTTCGGTATATATTTCTCCGAGGTACAGGCTAACACTGGTGGACTATGGCTGACCAAGTTCGCAGATGACTGAAAACTGGGTGCTATAATCGACTCTCCGACTGACGCAAGCATCCTCCAAAAGGGTCTCACAGAGATGGATAACTGGTGCCAGAGCCATGGCCTAAAGCTAAATGCCAAAAAGTGCATAGTCATCCCCTTTGGAAAAAACAAAGTGCCCACAAATTACCACATAGGTGGTAATCCATTAAGTACAGAAGAAGTAATTAGGGACTTGGGGACCCAAGTAGATAGTAATCTCTCCTTTGACAATCACGTTGCCAAAGTGGTTAGAACTACCTTCTATATAGCCCACCTTATCATGAAAGGGTTCACATCTAGATCAAGAGAGGTCATTGTGCCCCTCTACTCATCACTTATCAGGCCCATCATTGAGTACAATGCCCTGTTTGGGATGTACCTTTCCCGACACCTTCAGCAACTGGAAGGACCCCAAAAGTATCTCATCAAGAGGATCAAGGGGCTCAAACAGATGCCCTATGCAGTTCGGCTAAAGAAACTCCAGCTCTACTCAGTTGCATACTGCCTACTCAGAGGTGATCTGTGTCTGACGTATAAAGCCATGTCCAACCCAGAATTAATGGACATGCTTCACCTCAGGAAATCTAAATCCCTTAGAGCTACATGCTCCAGGGACCTAAACCTCAGCACAGAAATAAATAGGACATGCTGGTGGGACAGATTCCAACCCAGAATTAATGGACATGCTTCACCTCAGGAAATCTAAATCCCTTAGAGCTACATGCTCCAGGGACCTAAACCTCAGCACAGAAATAAATAGGACATGCTGGTGGGACAGATTCATATCCCAGAGGCTCCCCTCACTCTGGAACAAAATCCCAATCCATGTCAAGTAGAGCCCCTCACTGACCCTCTTCAAGAGAAATCTTGACAAATGGATGGGAGATCGTAATTTTACCCCGGGATCTCTTCTGTGTCGCTGCTTGACAGAGGTACAGTAAACAAACCTTAAAAGGGCTACCTTCTGTGACCTACTATACAAAGGCACAGTCAACTAATCTAAAAGGGTGGGGAAAGCCAAACATACTCTGGCTAGGCTTATAAATGCCCTAGGGCAGATAGCCTAGTATCATTCTATGAACCTATGAACTGGACACAGTCAGCCCAGGAGCACTGTCAAGTGAAATGACCTGATCAGACCCAAACTACACAAATGAAGCCTGAGGGAACCAAAAGCTGCACTACAGGAAGCAACTCATTAACAGCTCATAGCCTTAACGCATCTGCATTATGTACCAAACTGTTGTAGCCCAACACAGTACATTTCACACAATCGTGCCTATAAAAAACAAGTTAAATTAAAAATGCATTCATAGGACACTCTAAACTGGCCCTAGGTGCGAGTGTGTGCATGTGTGTGCCGTCTGTGGAAGGTTGGGTGCTGGGCTGGCAACTCAGCATCGTGAAAACTCCACTGCCAATCATGAGCAGACAGGTGATCTGCTGTGGTGACCCCTAACCGGGAAAAGCCAGAAGAAGAAGTTAATATTTTAACATTAAACTCATAGACTTCATGCTGTGTAGTTTATTCAAAGACAAATAAGCATGTTGTCAAAAGTCAACAAAACAAAGAAACCAAAATTATACTTGAAGAACGTGGCTCATAAGATGAAGTCCCTATTTACTACAGCTGATTCTTTCCCTTATGTCATAACCACACAGACACAAACACACAGATGCACACATGTACTTGTGTACACACACACACACACACACACACACACACACACAATCAATTGCAATCCCCTGTAAGACTGCATACATTTAGATGTTTACTTGCAATTAAATGAATGAAAAATGCATAAATAATGACTGAGAAGTATATCTCAACTCACTCCTGTGAGAACCATACATTGCATCCTATTGTTCATCTCATGCCTTCCCAACCTCTTAGCTCAAGAATCAGTGACAAAGATCCAACAATCAGGAATATATTTAACCTTTCAATAAATGCCTGACATTGTTTTTGGTTTGTTCCTTATAAGACTTTTGTCTTTTTAGCTAATTGTAGATTACAGTCAATAAACATTCTCAATTTCTTTGCTCAGAAATTCAGGACAAATTGAAAAAAAATATATATATTTTTTGTGGGAGGGTGGGGGAGACAAAAAGGGACAAATGTTGAATACATTTTTTTATCTATTTGTTAACCAGATAAACTCACCTGAGATAGTGACCTTTTCGAGGTGACCTAGGAGTACTGTCTAAGTGATTTACTCAAGAGTCATGCCATAGACAAATCTTTTGTAGCTTAAACATAACGTATTGGAGAGACAGATATGTACAACAGAGAATGCTATTTCTTTAGAATTGCCTTCCTCTCCACATAAAGCAAAGTATTTCTCTTACACTATTTAAATGTTATCTGGAAAAAATGGATGGATAACTGCAAATTCACCCCTGGTTTAGTACCCTGGTACCACATGGAAAGCGGCAACATGTAAATGTTCAGTTTGTCTCTGGGCTATTCATATTTAAAATATAAGGGCTAAAAATTTTATGAGAATGTAGGACTAGGAATCTAAAGATCCTCATGGATAAATAGCCTGGTAAGTATCTATGAACATTTGGAGGTGGGAGGATTCAAACACTGTACTTTGACTAGAGGAACCAGTTCAGCAACAGTTCAGAGCACTAAGTGCCAGACAACTGTAATTCACTTAAAAGGTTAAGAGAACTATATTAGGTGTTACATAGGCAGGCGGCCATGGTGGTACAGCAGTTAGCATTGCCACCTCACAGCAAGGGGTTCTCCAGTTCGATTCTCGGCTGTGGTGCCTTCTGTGCGTAGTCTGCGTGTTCTCCCTGTGGTCGCGTGGGTTTCCTCCGGGTGCTCCGGTTTCTTCCCACATCCTAAAGACATGCAGTATGTGGATTGGATACTCTAAAATTAGCCCTAGGTGTGAGTGTGTGCATGTGTGTGCCTTCTGTGGAAGGTTGGGTGCCAGGCTGGCAACTCAACACTGTAAAACTCCACTGCCAGTCATGAGCAGACAGATGATACACTGTGGCAACCCCTAACTGGGAAAAGCTGAAAGAAGAAGAAGAAGATTAGGTGTTACATGGGCATGCATTCTTCAAACAATGAGAACTTGAATGACTGATCCCCTCAAAAAAGTAGCTAAGGGAAGTTTAGTAGTTGATATGGTGGATTAAGGTTACAAGCTTTTAATGAGGTATCTCAGGGTTACAGGTTTGATTCTTTCTACCTCTGTGTGCCTCTGAGCAACTCACTCAATTAGAAACTTATAAATGGAGCATTTCACACACCCATAGAACCATCACATATGCTTCCTCACAACTGCTTAAAAAGGTGGCTTTCCTGACTGCACAGAAAGATAGCTGGAACCCCCTTGAAAAGGCTCATGCTGGCATAAAAAACTCACCTGCTAAAAGCTGCATGCAAAGAGCATACTTGTGAAACGAGTCAACTGCATTTGTTTGAAAACAGTCATTCAGCCTTAGCTGTTTTTTTCTTTGCATTCTAGGGGGCTTTGTATCCATGTTTTAATATTCCAGTGAATGGGTCAGTCAGAGAGCAAACACTTTCATTGGGGGCTCCATGCCCCCATGTGTGCCCCACTAACGCTGCCCCTCTACTTGTGGCAATAATGCCTGTTCATCCATACAATGGACAAATGGGACTAAAACTGAATCTAGCACTGGAATGCCGACTTGCATGGATGGAACAGAGGAGTTACACTTTCCTATCGTATGTTTCATTTTGGTGAAATATGGTTGGGGGGGGCTCAATGATTCTGTAGGTACAGTCAACATTCTATGTCTTATTCAAGCACATATACTATGTGGTTAACCTCACATCAGTATTCTGTAACCCAAACCATCTTCATAAACATTGAAGGAAAAAAGTGTGCTCTTAATTTGATTTCTCCAAAATCTGTCTGGTTCGTCTTAGTTTAGAACTTTAACAACAATTTTTTTTAACGATATGTCTGGAGCCTCCAGTAATAAACAAATAAAATGATAAAATCTGAAGTCCATTAACAGTGGAATTAAGGCTCATCAGTCCTTTGTTGTAAGACAATGTTTACTGAAAACTCAACAATTAAACAAATGGCAAAACCTGCAGAAAGCCTTAGTTCCTGTAACAATAGAATGAATATTCCTCAACCTTTTCTAGGCAATCATGACTTAATTAAAAAAGAACAAGCACAATTACCTCCAGCAGTAAAATCTGAATGTCAGGATTACAGTATCACACAGACCGTTAAATGAATTCCATCTTCACATTCCCAGTAAACTGTTTTATTCCCCATACCTAAAATGGTTACCATTACAAACTATTTGTATTGACAACAGTTCTGAACTTTATTAAGGGAAGATGTAGGAACATCTCTATAACATTTTGAACTGAGCTAGTTAATGTGCTCAAGACACCCTACATCAAAGAAACCGGTGTCAGGAGATAATAAATGAAAATCACAAAGATGTGAAGCATCACAGTGCTTTCAGTACAGGTATAAACATATGACCTGACACTTCAGATTAGTTTAGCAGCTGGTCTACAACATTTGGAAAAACCTAGCCACACTATAGTCATGTATAGCACAAGAAAACAAAACAATGTGAAAAGCAAAATTTAGTTTTTTAGCACAGACATTAATCGATATCAAATGATTAATCTTCTCCCATCCCAAACAGCATATGTATTCTGGCTCCATGTAAGTGGTTCCACTATCAATCAGTTCTGCATCTTGTTATGTACAATCTTTGAGGTTTCAGACTTGGATAAAAAAGCCTTGTGGTTGCCCTTGGCCTGGGAGGCTATCTATACCTTATAATTGGTTTTGTTAAACTTAACTTGCCCTCTTAGTTGTTTGTTTAGGCTGATGAGAGAACTCTTATTCTGCCAGGCATTGGACTTCCTAAATTTAGCCATGAATTATTTCCTTTTGTTGTATAATCTGTTTATGGATTCCACCAGGGTGGTTTGTTTTTCTGAGTTTGTTCCGGGCTTGCTTTTGATAGGCACAGCTGTCATTATATGTCTGTCAGCATGAATGTACAGTGTTTCTGTGTACAGTTCTCAACAGGGAACTGTCTCTGGGTTTGGAAGGTCATGAAATTTGGTCAAGTAATTCATTGCTCAATAGTAAGTATTCTGCCTTAGATTAGTTCCTAATGGTTACAGAGTTTGCTGGGGTTACAGGACTGATTTCTATTTTGAATGAAACAGCTTTATTTTCTGACCTTACCAGAGAGGACAATACAGTGGTTGCGGTGGTGGTGGTAGTGGGGTGGGATTGGTCAACAGTGTTTATGTTTACAAAGTTTAGGAATCTCTGGGCCTAGAAGTCTGGAGTCATGTAGAATTCCCAGTTTATACAGAAGAAGTGTAAGTCCCCTACAAATACAGTGTTTGCAGTAGATTTAAGTATGAGCTATAGATTTTGTGGATCATAGATGGTGATCTATAGCTTGCAGGGATATAATATTATATGGGAATTTACCTATGGTAATTTGGACATGGAGAAGCTTAAAAGTGTCAACCTCTTTATATAATCTTGCAGTATGTTTGTTGTTGATATAGATTCAGGCACCTCCACGTTTAGTTCCTGACAGTGCAGTTGCTGGTCTAAATGTGTGGAAGACCTTGTATCACTGCACTGCCGGGGTACTCTCTGCTGCTTTAAAACATGTCTCAGTAACTGCACAGATGTCTGCATTCTCCAAGGTGAGGAGAGCTTACAGGTAGTAAAGTTTCTTTTTTTAGGCTCCTGGCATTGTGCCGTAACACCTTTAGATTTCCCTGGGTTGATTTTGCTTTGCTGGAAGGTTTGCCAGTTTGGCATTATGAGGAGGAAAATGTTTTAACCAATATTCAAAAGCCTGACAGATACAGCTGCAGGCCATCTTTGGCAAAGCAATGTGGTTTGTTAACCATATCCTCCCATGCTGACAGATATTGCACTCCCTTTGAATGTCACCAGAATCTAAAACAATTATTAAAGCCAATTGTCTTCTGTTCATATTGTGTCATCATCCTTGGAGAAGGTAAAATACTGCAGAATGCTATGCTCATACCAGCCTAGGACACAAAGTTCGAGAGCTGCCCAATATCTGTCTTCATCTAGTCCAGGAAGGAATGTCTCAGATCATGTACACCCTCATGGATAATGACTGAATCATACTGGTACATGTGGTTGAATGATGTCAGTGCAGGAGAGACTTAGTGGATCTTGGCCTCAGTGGGCAACTAACCATGATTTTCTCCTTGTTCAGCCTGTTGAGTGGGTGAATGGGGCACCTGTATGTCCCACAGTGGAGTCTGTTATGATTAGAGCATTTGGTAGTGTGTTGGCTCACCTTGTGGGCATTGTAGCTGAGGCTATGTGGGGTATGGCTGTATGTGTGGTGTTGGGTGCTGTTTTGGTATTAAATCTTCCAGCACATGTGTTTCCAATCCTTTAATTTCTAACTCTGTAATGATTATTTTGTCTCCTTCTTCCTTCAATAGGTTTCCTTCTCTTCCTCTTTCCATCTCTGCTGTACTCTCCTATATTGTGGAATTTCCAGAACTGCAGAAGGAAAAAAAAATAGTTGCCTTAAAACCATTGCTTTATGTTTATTCATACTGTCTAAGTACTTTTCCATAGATATTCTAGCTTCTTTTCAATTACTATTCATTCTGAGTTCCAATTACTAGTTTTTCCTTTTGTAAATCCATTGCTTTTTCAAGCCTTCTATAACTATTATTTCATGTCTAATTTGTTTCATTGAACACATTTCTTATCTTCAGTTCACAGTTATCCCAATTGTTTGCAAGCGCCTCACTGATTAAGTTCAAATTTAAGAACTTTTCAGTTAAGGTTTACTTTATTTTATTCTACCTACCTACCTACCTACCTACCTACCTACCTACCTACCTATCTATCTATCTATCTATCTATCTATCTATCTATCTATCTATCTATCTATCTATCTATCCTTTGTTGATTGAGTTAGTCTCAGAAGGCAAGTAGCCTCTTTTCAGGGGAGGCCCAATGTGGTATTTCTACTACTAGGGAGAGATTTGGTCAGGACACAGGGAACTTCCCCTGCTCTTTGGAGGTGAGGAAGTGAAGTATTCTCTGGAGCTGCTAGGTGGCACCAGGGGACTGCTACTATAGTTCTTGGAAATCAAGATGGAGGAGTGTGCAGTAGAAATGGAGAGAGGTGCAGGAGAAAACTTATTGAAGAAAGGAGGAGACGACAAAATAATGGTCACAGAGCTGGGAATTACAGGACTGGAGACACAAGTACTGGTATAGTTGATGTACCACACAGAGCCAAAGGAAGGAGGTGAAGTCCAATTGAGTGGCATGATGGACAGAGTATTATAGGAGGAAGAAACTGAGAAGTAGGAAACAAAAACAACATCTGGTGAAGTGAAAACACTGGAGGTATTCTTGACTGGTGGAATAGACAGTTGTATGGAGTTTACTTCTACTACAGGATTTTTTGTTACAAGAAAGAAGAAATTATGCAGATGCAATAATGCAAGTAAGAATGGAAGAAGGAACTTAGAGGATGACCACGATTTGAAGTTTTTCAACATCCACAAAAAGATGACCAGTAATAAGAATTAAAAGTAAAAATGATATCAGTATGAACAGGTATGACATTATGGATAGCATTATTTTGCATATATTTATTTATTTTACATTTGTTGACTGGGGACGTCTTGCTGGGCACAAAGTCCCCTTTTCAGCAGAGGCTGAGGGAGAAAAGCTGCAGTACAATCAAAATCTTTTAAGTTATATAATATCAACAGTGTCAAGCAGAATACTGTTAAGATAAATTTTACAATGTCAGAATAGATAAGGTAGTACCTATACACAAAGTAGTAAGGCTTCTTATACAATTATACTATATACAGATATAGTTATATAAATATCTATGCAGTAAAATAGATGCCACAACACAGAGTACAGAGTTATTTTTACAAAGGGTGGATAGCAAAAGGTTGATTTAATTTTGAGATATAAATTAAACAGGTGTTAAGAGTTAGGAGAGGCATAGGTAGAAACTGGAGTGGGTGAAGACAGAGTGATAGTTGGTAAAAGAGTAGAGTAGTGCACATCTATATTAAAAGAGGCGGAAGAAAGGAAAGATGTTATACTTATCCTGGAGATGTACAGGTACAGAGCCAGGATGTTGAGAGTTGCTCTCTTAGATGTGTTTTTAATGCCTGTTGGTTTTCAAATAGCTTTAATGCAGGTGAGCGAGCATTCCAGAGTGTAGCTACAGAGTTTTAGTATAAGATGGCTCCCAATGCATTTTGGGGTTTAGGGACAGAGGGGAGGAGTTTGTCTTTAGAGAAAAGAGCTTTGTTAGGGTGGTAGTGTTGAAGGATACCTTTTAGTACTTGATACTTATCAGAGTACATTAGAGTATGAGATAGTATTTGCTGACTATAATGGAGATGATGATGTGCAGGTTCAGCCCAATTTAGTTGTTTAATGGCAGAACACTGATGAGTTCTAAAGGGGCAATTTGCAAAAAAATCAAGCTATTTTATTCTAGCACTGTTCCAGTTTTGTTTGTATTGAAGCTTGTAGTTTAGCAACAAGTGGAGAGGTATACAGAAGGGTAGGTGGGAGGTAGGTTTTACCTATAGTTTCTCTAGTTCTGTCTGTTAGGTAGAGTTTTGTTCTGTATAATATGCTGAGCTTTGGTGATTATTTTAATAACAGTTTGGAAGTGAATGGCAAATTTCAAATTGTCATCAGTGGTGACTACTAAGAGTTTGGTGTTAGGGATCTGTTCAATCAGTGTACTGTATAATGAAATAATTTTGAAAAGAGTTTTTGGAGAATGTTTTAGGAGTGACAAGTAGTAGTTTCATTTTGGGCACGATTAAGTAGGAGATGAAAAATGTCTAGCCAGAAGCCCATGGGCATAAAGGATTCTTGAGTAATTTCTTGAAGTTTTTGTAGGTTAGAGGCTGTGCAGATGAGTATAGAATCTTCTGCATATTGTACAACAGTGGCATGCTTGGAAGCAGTATGTAGATCATTTATAAATATGGTAAATCTAGGAGGGGTCCAAGTATGAAAACGTATGGCACTTCTACAGTAATGAGTAGAAATGATGAGTAAACTTGCTGCTATTTGACTGCTTGGACTCTCTCTGTCTGTCTGTTAGGCAACTGCTAAACCAGGAGAGTGAGGAGGAGAGACCCAAGGAGGGGAGTTGTAGTAATAGTTTTTTGTAAGAGATGATGTCAAATGTTTTGGACAAGTCTAGGAATAAGGTATTTCTGTTTTTATTACTGGTAAGAGCAAAGTAAAGTAGGGCAGTTGTGGCGTTATGGTTGGGACAAAAACCAAGTTGTGTAGGGGAGAGAAGATTGTTTATGGTTAGGTATTGCAGTAATTGGGAATGGACCCAGTTTTCTAATATTTTAGACAATGGTGACATAATCACAATTGGTCTGCAGTTGGATTAGTCAGCAGAGGGTCATCCTTTATGAAGAAGAAGTATGTATGCCTTCTTCCAACTGTCTAGGACATGAGATTCTAGACTGGATCTGTTTATTAGTATATATTTTGAGTATGACAGAGCTTCAGCTGCAATATTTAAGAATTCAACAATAAGGTTGCCTGCAGCAGAGCTTATAGAATTTGGTTTTAGGAGATATTTTCTTGTGATGAGGTAGGGACAGGTTTGAGTGTGAAGCAGGCTTCTGTGGGTTTTGTGGGTAGATGTGAGTTGATTTGATTGTGGAATTGTCCTTGATAAGTAAAGCTACAGCTTGACAGAAGTATTTGTTAATGTTATTAGCGGCAGCTGATAATGTGCCTCCTGGGAAAGGCATGGGTTGCTGACTTTGGCCTAGATTTAGTAGACTTTGGACAGATAATTTTTTTTGGTGTACATGCTGTAAGTTAAAGTACTGGAATTTTTTGTCATGTTTTATACTGTGTTTAGTTATATTTCTTATCTGTCTGTAGTGTAGATGTTTTTCCTGGGATTTGTTGGTATGCCATGCTTTCCAGGTCTTGTCTTTAAGCACCATTAGTTGCCTAGTATTTTTGATAGCCATGTTGCTGGATTAAGTATAACTCTTTTTCTCCTGATGGAAGCATGTTCATTCAGTATATTGATAAAGGTTTTGTAGCTCACCAGCTTAAATATAAACCCCTATGTCACTAGATGGGTTGCAAACTGGCTCAAGGACAGAACCCACATGGTTAGAAATTCTGGAGCCATGTCAGACTCCAAACCAGTTACAAGTGGCATCCCACAAGGCTCAGTCCTGGGACCTCTCTTGTTTGGTATATATTTCTCGGAGGTACAGGCCAACACGGAAGGACTGTGGCTGACCAAGTTCGCAGATGACTGCAAACTGGGTGCCATAATCGACTCTCCAGCTGACACAAGCATCCTCCAAAAGGGCCTCATAGAAACAGACAACTGGTGCCAGAGCCATGGCCTCAAGCTAAATGCCAAAATGTGTATAGTCAACCCCTTTGGCAAAAACAAAGTGCCCACAAATTACCACATAGGTGGTAATCCATTAAGTACGGAAGAAGTAATTAGGGACCTGGGTACCCAAGTTGATAGCAATCTCTCATTTGACAACCACGTGGCCAAAGTGGTTAGAAAAACATTTTATATAGCCCACCTAATCATGAAGGGATTCACATCTAGATCAGGGGAGGTCATAGTGCCTCTTCACTCATCCCTCATCAGGCCCATAATTGAGTACAATGCCCCTTTTGGGATGTACCTTACCAGACACCTGCAGCAACTGGAAAGACCCCAAAAGTACCTTACCAAGAGGATCAAAGGGCTCAAACAGATGCCATATGCTGCCCGGTTAAAAATACTCCAGCTCTACTCAGTGGCATACTGCCTGCTCAGAGGCGATGTGTGCCTGATGTATAAAGCCATGTCCAATCCAGAATTAATAGACATGCTGCACCTCAGAAAATCCAAATCCCATCGATCTACGCACTCGAGAGACTTGAACCTCAGCACTGAAATAAATAGGACATGCTGGAGGGACAGATTCATAACCCAGAGGCTCCCTTCACTCTGGAATAAAATCCCAGTCCAGGTTAGGCAGAGTCCCTCACTGACTCTCTTCAAGAGGAATCTTGATGAGTGGATGGAGGATCATAGGTTTACCCCGGGTGTCACTTCTGTGTCACTGTTAAACAGAGGCACAGTATACTAACCTCAAAAAAGGGCATAGCAAAATTAATTTAAAATGGGTGGCGAAAGCCAAACACACCCTGGCTAGGCTTATAAATGCCCTAGGGCAGATAGCCTAGTATGAACCTATGGAAGCCTACTATTTTTGAAAGCCATGTTGCTGAGTTAAGTTTATCTGTCTTTCTCCTGATGGGAAAAATGCAGCAGCACCATGGAAAGACTATTTATTTCAGAGCTTGGGACTACACCTAAAAATAAAAATAAATAAATATGATTCTGATGAAGTTTCCAGTGGAGGAAATGAAAGCACTCAATTAATAAATTGTGGTGTGTTTTCATTTATTGGCTCCATTTTGTTGCCAATTGGAAGTGTTGGTTATTAGTTCATTTTTTGTGTTTCAGCCTTAAACTACAGTTTATTGTATACTGACATTTCTCCTTGTACTACAGCTGTCCCTTTGCACAGAGTTTCATGTTGCTGATATTTATTGTTTGAAAGGGATTAGTTGACATTCTATCTGGTAAGGTTTCCCTATTATACATTTATAGTGAGACTGAGGGATATTTTAGTAATTTCATGTATATTGTCGACTGTAGAGCTATGTAATGGGCATACTGTTTTTTTTTCCCTGTGTTCTGGCATGATAGAAAGGATTGCAGTCACTAAAACTAATATTCTTTCTGGTATGTGCTTCCCAACCTGATTGAAAAGCAGGATGGGAAGCACATACCCAAATATTCATAGGGTTATGTGCTTCCTATTCTGCTTTACAAGCATTCCACTACATGTTTCATTGGCAAATTATTTCCACTGTTTATACATGAAGTACTTCAACTTCAGCCTATCTAAAGCCTTGCATCCCTCAGTTGCATGCCTGTCTCTGGTATCCCTGTGCTTCATACATCCATGATAATCAGTATTATACAGCGCCTGTCTCTATTGTTAGAATACGGCTTTCATTAGGGATTGTCACAATGTACCTGTTTATTCATTGGCATTTAGTGCTGCAGCATTGCTTTTCAGCCACACTGCTCTACAATAAAGCTGTGCTGTGGCTGTTTGGTTTCAGCATTGTAGCTAGTGGGGAAATGTCTCATAACCTAAATGCCAGATCCTTTGTAGGGGACTCCAAAGCACATGCCCTACTTTATGTCATTAATGTTAGGTAAAACATTAAGGAGAGGGGAAGAGGAAGGAAAGAGGTAACTGCAAATAAAACAGTTTTTGTTCTTAACAGTATTTTTATAAAACATAACACATACTGCATGTTATAAAGCCAAACTTTTTCAGTTGTTTTTGTGTGTAATAGGGATACTGAAGTAAACAGGTGCCCTTTCTTTCTTCTTTCTATATCCTTGTAAAGGTTTTAAGAACTATAGGCACTGCAATGTAAAAAGAGAAGAATGTCTAAAAAAAGCATGAGATAAGTAAAAGATTGGGTTTTTCATACTTTAGCACAAGGGAATGACTGGGTTAAGACCATTGGTTTGATCTAGTAACAAGTTTTAAGGGGAAGTAAGTAAATAAAAGAACACTGAATGTAATGGAAAGCTCACCTTTAGGAAATAAATGTTCACAGTGAAACATGAGAAGCTTGTAGCTGAAAGTAACTGTGTATCTCGCTTTCATGCTTTTTTATGGAGACAAGCTGACAAAGACAAGAAAAACAATACTTTCGTTAGAAGATAATGTTTTTATTAGTGTTCAATTTGTTTTCTACATCTGGAAGAGGAATAAAGCTAAAATAAAAACAGACCACATTGAGTAAATAAAATTACAGATTGTACAGTGCATCTCAGCATGGATAATTTTCATTATTGGTCAGTTCAAACTTGTGAATGTAGCTGTCAGTCTGGGACAATTGCTCTTATTAGGAGGGTTTAGCTTCATTATTTGAAAATATAAATAGTTTTGTTTGTTTGTATTAGGCTGAACCAGGGGTGGGGTGGGCTCAAGAAATAAGGAAACACTGGGATTTGGGATGCAGATCATTAAGGAAAATAAGAATAAATGTACATAATATTATACTCAGAAAGTAATAAAAAGTATTCTAAGAAATAAGCCAACACAGGAATAGAGAAAGGAGATTCTGCCAATAGTGATGACTGCAATTATGGGTACAGAGAATAGGCAAGTGGGGGCAGGAATTTACTGGAGGAAATCAGCAAAGAGACCAAGGTACTGGAAGAAATAATTAGAGAGGGAAAGGTAATAGAATAATAGGTCAAAAATGAATTTGGATTGCCTTCCCTATCAAGAATTGATATCAGAGTATACGCAAAGAGAAAGGAATAAGGGGATCCTAAGTGAAAGAACAGCACTGGTAGAGTTTTTAGTAGACTCTAGAACAGAAGCTGCATTTAAAAGAGGGATAATAGTAAGGCATATAAAATATTGCATGTTAACTATAGGAATCAATCAGAAAAGCTTAGAATGGATATGGAAGAGAGACTGGATAAAAAAATTACAAATAAACAATGAGAGGATATAGGACATGGCTCCAAACATGTACAACGTAAGAGAGAGAAACACAGACTCACAGTAGTCAGTCACTGCTGGATTCAATGCATCTACCTATCTACTCAGTCTATACAACCATGTATCAATAGCCAATGCCACAGGAGAAGTGATATTACAACTGTGAGATAATGCAAGCCAGCACCACATGTGAAGTGATATTACGACTGTGAGACAATGCAAGCCAGCACCACAGGAGGGTTCATATTAAAACTGTGAGATAATGCAAGCCAGCACCACAGGAGAAGTCATATTGCAACTTTGCCAGTGAAGATATGTCTCCTAAGTGGATGTATACATAACAAGAGTTGTGATGGAGCCAATGGTACAGAACAGTACCACAGTCACTATTTAGGCAATGCAAAATTCAAACCAAATATCTATCTAGTTATAAAATCCAGAGAGCACAGTATCAACCCCAAATGCCAATTATTGCAAAACAAGATTTTCAGCTAGGGGATTTGATCATAGAAAGATATATAAGGCTTTTAAACTAGCAGAGGTCCAACCCAGAAGTCAATTACTAAAGGAAAAAGAACCAACATGTATTAAGGAAGATCAAATTAGGTTTACTACTAAGTATGGGTCCAACACATTTACGATTACGCAGATTATTGCAAAACATTGGCATATACTAAAGTCAGATCCATTTTTTGACACAGTTTTAGGAAATCATTGTAGTTTTGGATTTAGAAGCGTCACAAATATAGGTGACCATCTGTGAACATCTGTCAAGTTTCCAAAAGGGAAAGGATAGGAATGAGAATCACATGGATATCATGGGAGTGGGGAGTACCTATCGTGGACATTACATTTACTGTAAATGCATATCCAAGACCAAATAATTTACTTCTGTTAATACATCAAAAGTGTATGACATTCGTCATTTGATAACATGTACAACAGAATGTGTGGTTTATATGGCAGTATGCCAGAGTGGCTCTTTTTATATAGGTCAAACATATTTAAGTTTCAAACAGCGTATTGCTCTGCACATGAGAGACATAAATTATCACCATCAAAGAAGTACGTTATGTAAATATATGTTGGTACATCCAACAGCACACTTTGTATTTTTGGGGATAGATAAAGTGATACGTGATAATAAACAAAAAAATTTGGTGAAAAAACAAAGACAATGGATAGTAAACTTGGGGGTGCTGTTTAAACCTGGATTGAATGACCATTGCTAAATGTATGCCATGTTTTGATAAGTGTATTAGGATGTATGAAATGAAATGAAATGGATGGTAAACTTGGGGGGGTCTTTTTAAACCTGGATTGAACCATTCGTAAATGTATGCCATGTTTTGATAACTGTATTAGGATGTATGTAATATATTAAGTCTGTTTAAACTAAGGTATATAATCATTTGTAGGATATATATCTTAATGTAAATAATGCTGTTCAATTATTTTTTTCCATGTGGGTATGACGTTCTATTTACTGTTGCTTTAAATGAGTATGTATCAAAGGAGGGGGATGGCACTTCCTAACACATGCACTGATGATGCTAAGGCGAAACCTGGTTTGCTGGTGAGGTGACTTGACCTGCTAGCCATTAAAGTTGGCTAAGCATCTATTTCTGGACTTCTGTGTGTTTTTTTCAGTTTTTACATTATTTGTTGTGCTGGTTTCCATTGTGTAGTTACATTTAAAATTTAACCAAGCACTTTTTCACTGAGCTTGGCAGTTTTGGTACTGAATTTTTTCGAGTGCTGGTGATTTTCTATTCTGAACTAAACGGATTTCCATCAGTTTAGATTTATATTTTGGCTGCTGCAGTTTGAAGCAGTACGGATTTATTTGGAGAAAAAGAGAGTGAATTATATGTGTTTGTCTCTGTATCCAAGTGGGTGAAACTCAGGGAAATGCCATTTTTGAATCAACAAACATTTTTCCCACCAAGGCAAAAAAAGATTTTTTTTCCGTTGTGATATAGATAAAGGGATCCGAAGGGTTTTAAAAGACCAATCGGGTCTATGGTGGACTCAAGCCATTTGAGCCACAGTGGTAACCGAAAGGTTTGGGGCAGACCAGTCGGGTCTGTATAAATTAAAGGCCTAACCAACATTAAGGATTGTTATACTTTGATACCAGTTGAGGTATCCTATTTTCCAACTACACAAGATGGAGGTTTAAAGGCCTACTGCATAGTGGCATTGTAGAGCATACAAACCAGTCGGGTTTGCTTAAATAGAAATAGGACAAATAGCAAGGTGACATTTATTATTGTTTTTGCTTATGGTGGGAAATGACTGTTGATATAATCAGCTCAATGGTTTATAATAAGGGCGAGTACGCTATTGTGAATTTGGCGAATCCTATAGATGCGGTGATTTTGTGAACTTTTTGTTGCTTCTGGAAGAACGATAATCAAGCCAGTCAACAGAAAAATTAAAAGGCAGACATTAGGTATTTTTTCGTTTAAACAACAGACGGATTTTAGTAAAATTGAATACGCCTGGAAGTCATGATTATTTAAGCAACAAGTTTATATGGAATTTAAATGACAAATACATCATTGTAGTGGTTTGTGTTTGATACACTTATTTAATTTGGATATAGAAATGTTCTTGTTATTCTTGTTTTAATATTAACAGGAGTAATGCATGAAACAATGAAAAAGGCCGATATTTAAGGGCTATGTTATATGGTATTCTCACAAACTAAGGTCCTAGAAGATGAGAATGCTTATGAACATTACATTCATGTCTTAGAAGATAATTTCATAACATTCTGATATATATTAATAGACACCCCCATCAGATATTCATCAGTGAAATTAGAAAGATAGTGGATAAGGAAGATATGTTCTACCCCAGTTTTCAGGGACACACAAGAATATTGGGAATTTATATATTTGAAAACACGAAGACCAGAAATAGACACTTTACCTAACTTTAATTGAGTTTAGTAATTAAGATGGAAGAAACACAAAATTTAAGACAATTTTTGGATAGGTTGACCACAGATGTGGATGATTTATCATCATTTAGAACTGAATGGGGTGCCCCTCCCCCACCATTCTGCCACAGGCAGTTTGGAAAACAGTAAAATGGAGCAACAGTTTGCAGAACTAGTTAATAGCACCAAAAAAAGTGAGGGCTAAAGTTTGGCATTGTAAACTTTTGAAAGCATATTTAAAAGCTGAAATTGCCCCTCAAGGTTTGAGAATATAGGGTAGGGACAGATAATCAAGAATTTTTGGATAAATGGCACCAGATACAACAGTTAGCTTCTAAAATGTTTATAAAGCTGCTAGTAGAGTATTGTGAAAAATAACAGAAAGAGTTGGCTTTAAAACTGAATGAAAGTTATGAAAAAATAGTAGGCTATACTATGGAGACTATTTATGCGGATATATTTGATTGTTATGTAAAAGAAATAAACAGACATGAAAAAGAGTTACAAGAAAGAAAAACTAAAAAATGTCAGAGAGACCAAATGACTATAAAAGTCAAACTACATATTCATGGAAGAAAATTAGGAGAACAGTTAGGTTTAAAAAGAATTTAAGAAGTACTAACAGACCAAAAAGAAAGAGATCTAGATCCATACTTAGAAAAAAAATGTTGATTTTTTTCAGTAACTCTGAACAGTTATCAGGGTATTCAAATACGGATACTGAAACTGAAGGACTGGACTCACAAATGGTGGTTTCCCCCATACCCAAGAGGACTAGGGGCCCTTTAGAAGGGGAGACAGAAAACACTGGCATAGAGGTGATGGAAACATATTCCACAAGATAACGACAATGTAGCTGAAGGCTTGAATGTTTCTGCTTCAAGTAGAGAATATGAAAATCAGTTAGTGGTTAATCTAACTGATTATGACTTTACAGGATTAGAACTTAAGGTTTTGAATAAAGGAATGGGATTTGTACCTAGTACTTATGTGTCACACTTTAATGTAGTTCAAGATTTACAAACCTTTTGTAGAACTTTGAACTTAAAATATTTTTTTGCACATAGATCTCAAGATATGTTACATAGGGAAGTTGAAAATTTCAGATTTAAGAAGTCTAACTTCCAACCACCATATTATGGGGTGGTGAAAGTATTTGAACAACAGATACTAAATAAGTTACAAATAAACTAAAATGAAATATTTAAACAGGATATGTATAACTTGGCAAATGGGGGAAAATGGCTTTGAAAATTTTACAACAAAATACAGATCTGATTATTACTAGAGCAGATAAAGGGGGTGCCACAGTGGAACAAAACCGATTATAACACAGAAGCAGAAAAACATTTAAATGGTGCTACATCTTACTGCAGACTTCCAAGGGACCCCACCAGGAAGTTTAAGGAAAAGACAGATGAAGTATTGAAACAGGCGGTTAGGGGAAGGGCCATAACGTAGACTTTACCTATACAATTAAGGTTTGAGGATCCCAGCTCTCAATATTTTTACCTGGTGCCAAAAAGCCATAAACAGGTAAAGCCACCACCAGGGTGCCCTATAGTAGTTGGGTGGGGTTCCCTGATAGAACCCCTGTCAGAATACCTGGAATATAAGTTAAAACCTCTGTTGGCGTATGTCACAGCTCGTATAAAAGATACCAACCAATTTTTGGTACTCATGAATAATATACAGATTTCTAAAGATACATATATGGACACACTAGATGTGCATGCTTTATATACAAACATTCCTCATGAAGCAGGTATCAGAGCAGTGAAACATTGGATGGAAACATCAGGCACATATGATGAGGTGGAAATGTAATTTTTGTTAACTTTGTTAAGACTGGTTTTTGAGCATAATTCCTTCACATACAACAAACAATGGTATTTACAGATAAGAGTTACAGCAATGGGTGCAATTTTTGCACCCATATATGCTGACCTTTTTATGGGTTTTCTGGAATGGGAAATAATTTACAGCAGTAAGAACAAGTTTAAGAACAATCTCACTATGTGGCGGAGATATTTGGACAATTGTTGGGTCCACTGGGTAGGTGATATTTTAAAATGGCATGAATTTGTAGAATATTTAAATTCCAATGAATATGGTATATATTCCAATGGCAAAATTGATTTAAATTCAGTTGAATTTTTGGATGTCACAGTTATTAAAGCTAGAGATGGCACAATGGATACCACTTTATATAGAAAACCTTTCTCCAAAAATTCATTATTGCATGCCAATAGTAGCCACCCACACCACATAGTGAATAATATTCCCAAGGCCCAGTTTACCAGAATAAGAAGGCTTTGCTCCAATAACGATTAGTTTAAAAGATAAGTAGCACAGCTTAAAACAAGATTTTCAGCTAGGGGATATGATCATAGAAAGATAGATAAGGCTTTTAAACTAGCAAAAGTCCAACCCAGAAGTCAATTACTAAAGGAAAAAGAACCAACATGTATTAAGGAAGATCAAATTAGATTTACTACTAAGTATGGGTCCAACACAATTATGATTACGCAGATTATTGCAAAACATTGGCATATACTAAAGCCAGATCCATTTTTTGACACAGTGTTAGGAAATCATTGTAGTTTTGGATTTAGAAGTGTCACAAATATAGGTGAACATCTGTCAAGTTTCCAAAAGGGAAAGGATAGGAATGAGAATCACATGGATATCATGGCAGTGGGGAGTACCTATCGTGGACATTACATTTATTGTAAATGCATATCCAAGACCAAATTATTTACTTCTGTTAATACATCAAAAGTGTATGACATTCGTCATTTGATAACATGTACAACAGAATGTGTGGTTTATATGGCAGTATGCCAGAGTGGCTCTTTTTATATAGATCAAACATATTTAAGTTTCAAACAGCGTATTGCTCTGCACATGAGTGACATAAATTGTCACCATCAAGGAAGTGCGTTATATAAACATACGTTGGTACATCCAACAGCACACTTTGTATTTTTGGGGATAGATAAAGTGATAGGTGATAATCTTTCAATGGGAGGTGCTGTTAAAACCTGGATTGAATGACCAATGCTAAATGTATGCCATGTTTTGATAACTGTATTAGGATGTATGTAATATATTAAGTCTGTTTAAACTAAGGTATATAATTATTGTAGGATATATATCTTAATGTAAATAATGCTGTTCAATTATTTTCTTTCATGTGGGTATGAAGTTCTATTTACTGTTGCTTTAAATGAGTATGTATAAAAGGAGGGGGATGGCACTTCCTAACACATGCACTGATGATGCTAAGGCAAAACCTGGTTTGCTGGTGAGGTGACTTGACCTGTTAGTCATTAAAGTTGGCTAAGCATCTATTTTTTGACTTCTGTGTGTTTTTTCAGTTTTTACATTATTTGTTGTGCTGGTTTTGATTGTGTAGTTACATTTGAAAGTTAACCGAGCACCGGTCTTGGCAGTTTTGGGACTATATATATATATATATATATATATATATATAGATCTATGCTGTAACATTGAAATTATGTTTCAGCAAAACGTACATGAGCAAACTCACTTACACAAAAGTGCATTTTATTGAAAATGCACTTTCATGAAAAAAAAAAAAAAAAAAAAAAAGAAAATGCCAAAAAACTGCACAGATAAAATACTACTCATGTTTATGCAGGGGGCAAAAGCCCCCCCCCTGCACCCCCGTGTGTTTGGCTGTGCCCCCCACACTCCCTACTTTAATATTCTCACTCCAAGATCACACTACAGTGGGGAAAAGGGAATATTCCCTTATCCCCACTGTACCACAATTTAAGCAACAGTTTGCTTACTTGTACAATCAACACTACATGTTGATGTACAACTAAATCTACATGCAAAGTGCATGTTGTTTTTATTTTTTTTTTAGCGAAAGTGCATTTTTGATAAAATGCACTTTTGCAAAAGTGAATTTGCTCAAGTATGTTTCGATTAAATGTACTTTTGATATTCAGACTAGGACTCCTATATATATATATATATATATATATATATATATATATATATATATATATATATATATATATATATATATATATGTGTGTGTGTGTGTTTGCCAACACAAGTAGATATACAAGATATAAAATTCATTTTTAATTAAGCAGAAATATCTTTGTAATGTTGCTATGTGGTACAAAGTTATACAGTTGTCATCCTTACAGACTCTTCTCTGTGCTTTTAATTGACTTTATTTTTATGATTGGGTTACATTTCTGTGTTACCTTTGTGTATGCTCATAGACAGCCTTATGTTTTACTTTCATTTTTTGCATGGTGCCTGAATAAATTCATATTTATTTCATTAACATTCACACTTTTGGCTTAATTCCCTTTTTGGTTCTCTTCTTTCATCTCATGCAGGGCTATGGCTCCCAAGACATCTAGCCTCCCATAAAACTCTGTAAACCAATGCAGAGAATTAAATCATCACCCAGGCACCATGGAGACATGGATCAATCATATTACAGGGGGCTGAACAGATAAGTCCTCCTGTGACCATACCTGGGAGCAGATAGTCAACAACATTAATGCAGTTGGAGGACATGTCTGAGATTATCAGAAGATAAGACATCATACAAGTTATATGATTAAGAAAACAAAGCATAGGGCAGCTGCAAGTGTCTAGCAAAAAATGGCTACCTGTGGTGTTTGTGCTACCAAACCACCACTGACCGAGACAGAAGAGTTTCTGTCCACTGTCACAAATCCAGACAGCTTAGTAGAAGGTTCATAAAGAGTCACTGATGTGGGTGCTGATATAGAGGGCAATCCAAATCTGTCGGCAAGACTGACAAAGAGAATGAGAAAGAGAGGGAGAGATTGTTGGAGAAGGATACTGGAGAGAGGATGTGTGAATAAGATATTTCTTATTAAGCAAATGTTAAGCGGATTATTTTCTGCTTATGTTGTAATTTGCATTGTGAGACTTATCCGTCTTCCATCTCCATTTTTTCTGCCTGGGCACATCTGGTAATTTTTCATGACCACCTGCACATCATAGGCAATTGTTTTTTTTTTCTTATTACACTACATAAAGTAGATTTATGTATATATTAAGTCTGTTTTTTATTGATTTGCATCTAGTATTCCTTAAACTATATTTTCCATAAAATAAGTTTGATCAGTTTATATTCTCATAGGTGATTCTTACACTGGCACTGTGGAACTCCTACAACTTAATGTAAGAGTATCAGTAGCCTCTGACAATGATGGCGGTGATGATGAGGCACAGTCTGGGGGTACAGAAGATCAGTCTGACACTGAGCTAGTGGGTCCCACATCCCCTGCCCATATTTTAGATGCAGTCAGAATGCCTACGCATAACCAATGACACAGAGCCTTTGGAGACAGGACAGGTTGAGGGTGACAGTTGATCAGGGTCGTATGATTACTCCATTTGCAGAGCTGGCTGAGTATGCCTGTACTTCCGGTAGAGGTGCTTGGAGGAAGCCTGCTGTCTACATTCCTCCTAATGTTGGTTGACAGTAGGTGCCACTCAGCTTATATATAGGGCTGTCACAGAGGCATAGGCACATTTCACCATGGTCTTGAAAAAGATAGTGCGAATACCAAATGTTCTACATTCTGACATGCAAGACTACCTGATCCGTGTAGGTGACTCCTTGAACAGGATGAATATCCCACTGGATTGAGCCATGTCAATAGTGGAACCTTTGCTGTGAGAGGGTCACCATTCACATGGCCAGAGAGACCTACATTGTTAGCTTTTAGCCAACATGGCTGTGCAAGATCCCACTCCTATAGTGGCACTAATTCTACTGCTCTGGCAATGGTTGAGTTTTCCACTCTCAGCCATGATAGACCATGTGGTTTAGGTCCTAGATGTTGTTGTGATGACAGCTTGTCCAGCAGGAATCATTCAGGTAGGACTCCGACTTATAGGATCATAAGATCATAGAAAGTTACTAGGCTATTGGCCCAAGGCCTTTACAAGCCTGGCCAAAAATTTAGCACATGTTCCAACAAGTCAGCACCCTATGCTCCTTTTCAGCAGGGAGACAGATGAAATCCCAGAGGTGAATTTTCTGTTCCCCATCCAGTTATTGAAGTTGCACTTAGAAAGGGATAATGAGGTACTCTGCTTGATGTGGAGAGGGAGTCTATTCCGAAGAAGGGAGAGTCTCTGGGACACAAATCTGTCCTGCCAACAAGTCCTATTGATGTCACAGACCAGGTTGAGATCGTGCATGTGCATTACTCGAGTGAAGCTTGACTTGCGGATATGCAGCAGTCCCATCAAGGCGGGGTCTGAGATTGCTTTGTATGCCAGACAGAGGTCAACTCTGAGGACTCTGTATAAAACTGAGTAAAGAGACAAGGATTTTAGCCTATCTGTGTAAGGTAGATGTTTGAGGTCCATGATTCTCCTGGTGAGGAACCTTTGTGGTTTCTCCAGCTGCTGCATGTGCTTTGTGAGGTACATGCCGAAAGGGGTGTTGTACTCAATAATGGGTCTTATAAGGGAAGAATACAGGGAAGCTGTGACCTCCTTGTCCATGGATGACATACCCTTCCTTATATGGTAGGCCATGTAGAAAGCCTTCCATACAAATGGAGGCAATATAGTGGTCAAAAGTTAGGCTGCTATCAACCTAGATGCCCAAGCCACTCACGACTAATTGCATGCTTAGGACCTTGTTATCAATGTGATAATTTATAGGGATGTCACTCACCACAAAGGGGATGATGATGCATTTTTTGGCATTCAGAATGAGGCCATGTTTCTGGCACCAGTCATTTGTTTGGGTGAGATGCTCTTGGAGGATGTCCACATCACTAGGGGAATCGATGCCAGTGCCCAGCTTTCAGTTATCTGCAAACTTGGTTAATCATAGCTCACTTGTTTTGGCCTGCACCTCAGAAAAGTATAACCCAAACAACAGAGGCCCCAAGATCAATCCCTCAGGTATGCTGCTCGTTACAGGTCTACTGCTCGAGATGGCTTCCCCTATTTTGACTAGATGGGTTGTATCACTGTGCCAGTTTGCTACACATCTGGTAATATAAGGATTGATGTCTAGTTGAGACAGTTTATCTAGTATACTCAAGTCAGGAATAGTATTGAAGGCTTTGCCCACATCAAGGCAGGCGGTGTGGATCGTCTTCCCCTCGTCCATGGCTTTGGTGACTGCCTCAAAGAAGTTGACCAAGTTTAATGGGCATGACCTCCCCTTGATGAAACCTAACTGTATAGGATTACATGTTTGGAGGTTGCCAATGTCCTTGTTAATGAGTTCCATGGGTTGGGAGGGTGGCCTAATGGTTACGGTGTTTGCCTTACAAACACAAGGTGCAGGGTTTGAGTCTCACAAGGGATAATTGGCTAGGCTTAAAATGGCTCGCAAGGACAGTTAGCTTAGTACTAACCTATGAACTTATGATAACCCTTTCCATGCCCTTGCAGATCAGGCTAGTTAGGCTGATGGGTCTATAATTTCATGGATCGGTGAACGCTCCATCTTTGTGCAAAGGGATGACAGTGGCTGTCCTCCACTTGGCTGGGATGAAGCTGGTACTCAGGCTTTGGTTGAATTGGGTGCCTAATGGTGCTGCAAGTTCCTGCCCGAGTTCATGTAGGATGTAGCCTGGGATGTTATTTGGTCCCATGGAGACTGTATTGTTTGCCTTTGAGAGGGCAGAGATGACTTTCTCCCTAGAGATAAGGGGAGGGGACAGGTGCTGGGGATGTCCTGATTTACTGATAGAGAGAACAGAGGGGTGAAGTTTTCACTGCACCTGTCTGCCAGTGGGTTGGCTATATCTTTATTTATTTATTTATTGACATTTGTTAACCGGGTTTGTCCAACTGGGCTTGTGGCCCATTTTCAGTGGAGACCCGAGGAGAAAAGCTCCAGTAATACATTTTAAAACAAGTACAATTTTAAACAATATTGATATAATAGCAGTTATAGCAAAACGATTCACATATGTTGGGATACATGCATAAAGTTAAAGTTGCATTAAAAAGAAGCTAAGTAACAATTTTACATTGATATAGTTCAATAGGTCAACAATTAACATTTTTTGTTTGTATAAAATTGTGCAAATGCATAGTAGACACATTGGAGTGAGAGGTGTAATGAGATACTAAATATGGTCCTTTTGTGGGTACATAAAGGGAAGGAAGACTAGGTAGGGTCATGGCAAGGGCAGGTTCTGGAATTGCGAAAATAAGCTTTTAGTTCATTTTTAAAGGTTGAGGTGTGGGAGATTGAATGTAAATCAAGGGGAAGTTTGTTCCAAGCATGGGCAAGGGAGTGTTTGTAGAGTAGTTTGCCTACTGACCTTTTTGGGTGGTAGATATCAAGTAATTGTTGGTTAGAAGTATGGAGGGTCCAGGATGGGATGTCGATGGAGACAAAGGAAGATAGAGATGGACAGAAGGGGGGTTTATAAAGAATAGACTGTAGCATATGAAATTGATAAGATAGCAGAAACTGGAGAAGTTCAAGCCATTGAAGAGAGTTTAAAGAAATGCAGTGGTATGAATTGTATGGGGAATTAGTAATGAATCTGGCTATTTTATGGTAAGTCTGTTGCAGTTTGTTTAGAGTGGAGGCCTGGATATTGGTAAGAACTGGGGCGGCATATAAGAGGGAGGGGAGGAGGAGTGCCTGGCCCAGGGTAAGTCTAGATTCAGGGATTGGGAATTTTTTGTTCTGATATAGCAGACCTAGTTTCTGGTTTGTTTTTTTTATACATTGGAGTATATGTAGGTTGAACTTGAGTTTGTCATCGATAATGACCCCTAGGAGTTTTGTGTGGGTGTCAGGTTGGATATTTGTATTGTTAGAAGATGTAATAAAAAAGGAGGTTTTGTGAGAAAGAGAATGGGGAAGGAAAAGTAGGAGTTTGGTCTTTTTGGGATTTAGGATCAATAGGTTGTGAGAGAGCCATTGTTCAGTGGATAGTAGGGCCTGTTGGGTCAGGGAGTGTAGTTCAGGAATGGTATTTGAGATGGATACAAGTGTGGAGTCGTCGGCATACTGAATAAGGGAGGATTCTTTGCATGAGGTGTAAAGATCATTGGTGAAGATGTTAAACAAAAGGGGTCCCAAGATGAAACCTTGGGGAACACCAGTGGAGATGGGAAGGAAAGGTGAGGAGGATGAGAGCCATTTGACAGATTGTTCCCTGCCAGATAGGTAACTATTAAACCAGGCAAGTGTGGAGGGGGATAGGTGGAGATTTGTGAGTTTGGATAGTAGTAGAGGATGAGAGACAGTATCGAAGGCTTTGGAGAGATCTAGGAAGAGACAGGAAATGAGTTTATTGTTGTCTAAGGCCTCTGCAATGATATGAGTGAAGGAGAGGAGGGCAGTGGTGGTGCTGTGGTGAGGACGAAATCCATGTTGGGTAGGGGTAAGTAAGTGGTGTGTGAGGAGGTGATTGAGAATCTGTGAGTGAATACATTTTTCTAATATCTTGGAGAGGGGGGACAAAATGGCAATGGGTCGGTAGTTTGAGGGGTCAGTGGAGTTTCCACCTTTATGAAGAGGGATAGTGAAGAAAGATTTCCAAAGGGTGCAGACAGTGGATTCCAGAATAGATTGATTAATTAGTATAGATACAGGATAGGCAATTGAGTCAACAGCAAGTTTGAGGAATGTAGGAGATAGATTGTCAGTGGAAGGAGAGCAAGGTTTTAGCTTGAGTAGTAGAGATTTGATGTAAGTAATGGGAACTGGCTCAAAAGAAAACAAAGTTGTGTTAGTGGGACTTGGAGAGGTGGGTGTCGAAGTAGAGTTTGGCTTAGAGGTTACCAGATTTTGGATGGAAGAGATAAAGTGTTTATTCAGGAGGGTAGTTGTTTCCTGAGAGGAAGAGTTAGGGTATGGGGAGGGATTAGAGGGCTTTCCAGGATAGAGGATGTTGTTGAGAGTTGAACAAAATTTTTGAGGATTGGATTTGTTGTTAAGCTGAGCAGAGCTATAGTATAACTTTTTGTCATTAGTTGTATGTTTTTTGCAAGGTTCCTCAGTTGCCTGTATTTTTGAAGAAAAGGTGGTTGTTTATTTTAGTCCAGGTTTTCCAAGCATGATATTTTTGTTTCATAAGGGACCTGGTCTCTTTGGAGATCCAGGGAGCATGGTTTGATTTTACTCTGATCTTCCTAGAGAGAGCTAAGGAGTTTAGAATATTCATGAAGATGCTATTGAAAGTGCTTACAGCATCGTTTAGGGGGTGGTGTTTTAGAATGGACCAATCTATGTTGTGGAGAATGGAGTTAAATTGGGACGAATTGAAAGTCGATAGTTTGACAGTCTTTGATAAGGTGGGGTTTAGGAATATGGGAGTAGTGTCTTAAGATGGTGGTAGGGAGATGATCACTGAGGGAGTCAGGTAAGGTGGTGGGATTGTGGTATTGGTGGGGGGAATTGGTAAGGATCCAGTCTATGATGGAGCTGGAAGAGGAATTTTTATGGAAGCGAGTGGGAGATGTTATAAGTTGGTGGAAGCTGTGTAGGTGGATACTGAGTTGGGGGGAGTCAGTTGTGAGTTTGGACCAATCAATGTTGACATCACCAAGGATAAGTGTCTCATATGGCATGTTGTGGGAGAACCAGGATAGGATGTTTTCAAGAATGGGCAGATTGTTACCAGGAGGAAGGTAGATAGAGGCAATTGCAAGTTTTTTTGTGGGGATTCAGATGGTAGTTAAGGATGATGATTTCAGCTGGGAGGAAGTCAGGAATTGGGGAAGGGTATGGTGAGAGGTTAGGAATGTTTGAGTAGAGGATGGCCACGCCACCACCTTTTTTTACAGGTCTATCAGATCAGAAGATATTATAACCTGGTGGGAGTATTTCACTATTTGAGATGTGTGGCTTGAGCCAGGTTTCAGATAAGGAGAGGATGTGAGGGGTATTGAGAGCTATCCATGAGTGCAGCTCAGTGACTTTATTTGCTAGACTCTGACTATTCAATGACTAAATAGTTAAGTATTTGGATGGCGATGATTGTTGTGACTGAGGTTGGTGACTGTTAAAGGAGTAAGATGGGGCAGTATTGAGGTAGTTTTGTGGAGAAAAGAGGGGCCAGGGTTGGGATGGATATCTCCAGAACAAAGTAGGTTTTTAGTGAGGAGAGAGTGTGCAGTAGATGCTAGATGGAGTTTGTATAGTTTTGACTTAGCTTTGTGGGAAGGTTTAAAAACCTGTATTATGGATAGATTATATAGACTTGAGATAGAGGTAGTAAAGAGATTAGGGGAGATAGTAAAAGATGAAGTAGTTGGATATATGTTGTATGAGTAAAGTTGGTGAACATAGGAGTGGGTCAGAGAGATTGGAGTGGTAAGAGATGGAGATAGACAGAATAAGGAGTAGTGTAGAAGATATTAGAAAATAATACATGTTGGAATAAAATATGGTCAGATAGAGTAGGTAGAGAGACAGTGGTATAGATGAAGTGGTGTTGACAAGATTGACAGAATAGTAAGGTGGTTGTGGCAATAGGCAGGAAGTGGAATTGTAGTGGCTAGTGGGACAGAAGGGGGAGTGATAGTTAGGTATAAAGGTAATTGTAATGGGGGTGGGGTAGGGGAGTGAAGTGAGCCCGAGCGTAGCAAGGGCAAACGGAGCGGGGCTAGCACCCTGGTCAAGATGAAGTCATAGAAACAATCAGAAAAGATAGTGAAAAACTAGCTTGAGAGACAAGGATACAATGTTTCTAAAGGTATAGTCACCAGAAATAAAATAAAAATAAATAAAATATGAGCAGAAGTAAGATTACAAAAGGACACTGGCCTCAAGCTACACAAGTAGATTTACTTGAAGGAAACCCAGTGCTGTATGGTTAAAATAAGCTACAATAGAGAGGGGCTTTGCAGGGGGAGAGAGAGGTATTACTAGCAGCTAAAAGCAGGGCAATACATAAAAAAAACATTAATATGCAAGTGTCTGAAGACAGTAAAATAGGGCAGGTGCACTAGGAAAGGCAATTATGAGTGAGGCTAGAAATGAATTCAGGGAAGGGTAAAGTGCAGAACAGGAGAATATACACAGAAACAGTATGAGGATAGTGGGTAACCAAAAAGAAAGGATAGGAGCTGCTGGTGTCTGCTTTTCATGGTGACTAGCAAAAAAACCACTGTAAATTCTTGTTGTGCTTATAAAGTATAGCATTAATTAAACGATTAGCTTATATAGTAGTTATTTACTGGGACACATACTTCAGTGGTATTATTTTAAGCTTAAAATGGTGGCTTCCGGACAGATAGTTAGAGTTGCAGGGTATCTGTTAAGGTCCTCAAACCTGTGCTGCCTGTACTGTGGCCAGGAGAAAACCACAGGGAAAAATCCACTAGGGCTATAAAAACAGAGAGGAGGGAGATTAGTTATGAGCAAGTAATTCAGGAAAAGAGCGAGAGACAAAAATACCATGGGTAGAGAGAAAAAAATGAATACAGGTAGGCAGAGACAGTATACCTAGCATTAATTTCCATTGTATGAGTGTGTTACACACATAACTAGCTAAGAACACATCAGTGTTTACACCTATGCATAAAGTAATGCAGAACAACAGTAGTTAACAACAGCACAGTGTAGACATACACAAGGCAATAATTCACAAAGCAGGAAAACAGAAATCCGGGATACTGAGGACAACAACAATTGGTACACTTTCAGGCAATAGTTCTTCCTTTTACTTTAGTGTTACACCAAGAAATTACAGTGAAAATACTATAGATACATCTGAATGTGAAGTTAAGGTGCCTGTTGCTCCATGCAACAAGAAACTTAGTTGGTAAATATTCACATTTGCAGTTTTTGTTAATTAAAAAACAAGAAATAATATGAGTACAATTCAAACGCTCCTTGCAATGGTGAAAATAGACTTTAAATATTCACAAAACTAGAGTCGCGAGAAAAAGTACACCAAAACTGCATATGCAAGCAATATTCATCTCAATATAATCACAAAATGCTATATGACCTAAAGCAGATAAAGCAACAGAATAATCACCAAATATTGTAAGATTTAAAGCAGTTAAGGCAACAGAAAAGACATCACAAAACAGCTAATGCCAAAGAATCAAACGTTTACCTTACACAGAGCAGCAGATGCTCAGCAGCATGAAGGGGAAAGAAGGTTTCAAAATGGCTCCTGCTGTTGTGAGGCACCTAGGAAGAGGAAGTGAGGTGAGGGGGAGGGGTAATGACTAATAATGGGCTGGGCTAGCACCCTGGTTAAGATGAAGTCATAGAAACTATCAGAAAGATAGTGAAAAACTAGCTTGAGAGACAAGGATATATCTATAGCATTTGTGTATGTAGTGCCCTTAACCATCAGTTCTGAGCAGATCTGAGTGCTTCCTTTGGTATTGCAGACAGATGTCAAGAAGGCCTATGACTATATTCAGCAGATGTGGCCAGTTTGAACTTTGCTTTGGAGGATTTCACTAGTGCTCTTATTTGCTTGTTCAGGTTAATGAGTGATTGCTTCCAATTAGGCACCTGCTCCTTCTTGGCCCTGGACAGCATTTTTTTCCTTTATTATAGAGTTTATTTACTGCAGATGTCCACCAGACAGTTTACTCTTCCTTGAGGAGGAGGATTTTTGCCTTGTTGGTATTCCTGATTCCATCCAGCTATATAAATGCTCATATCGTACTTTGGTGTAGGTTTGGACATTTGTGCCAGTTCCTATGGAGGGGGAGGGTGCTGTGAAGCTGTTTATGCCTTCCCTCAGGAAGTTGTAATCAGCTTTGGAGAAGTTGTTTTGTTTGACCCTAGCTGGGGAGGAGGGGGGGCAGGGGAGATAATGACTTTGAAAGTGACCGCTTTATGGTCGGATCTTACCAGGGAGGATGACACTGTTGGGATGCTGCCATGGTTACTCATGTTGGTTAATACCAAGTCCAAGATATTATCACCTCTTGTGGGGGTGTCAACCAGCTGGTCCAAGCCATTTGCAACAAGAAAATTAAGGAATCTCTGAGCATTTGTGTTTTGGCATGAGTAGTTCTTCCAATCTATGGTTGGATAGTTAAAATCACCCAGAATCAGGGTAAAGGGTTGAATCTTGATAGATTCAAAGAGGTCCAGATAGGTGAAGTGGGAATATTGAGTCAAAGTTGGGAGCCTGTAGCTAGCTATGATTTGAATAGGGGTCTTGTCAATGGTTAACTGCACTTGGAGTAGCTCCTGTGTGTCATACTGTTTGACCAGCCTGGAGGTGTGTATGTCTTTAGTATATATTGAAACTCCACCTCCTTTGGCTTTGCTGCCCACAGTTTGGGTTCTGAAGGTATGATAGGATGAGTAACCTGGTATGTTTGGGGTGCACTCTGCAGCTTTGAATCAGGTTTCTGTGACTACATAAATGTCAGCATTTTCTAGGGTTGAGAATACTTGCAACGAGTGCAGTTTTATGCTTAGACTCCTAGCATTTAGCAGCATTTAATTTTTGTTTTGATGAATTTTTTAAGTTGGTAGTTTTGACCTTATGGCATTGCCTAAAAAAAGCACTATGGGGGAGGCAAGAGCTTTTGTCAGGAGCCTGAAGCCCAAGAGAGACAGATGCAGGCCATTTCTGGGAAAGCATCGTGGTCTGTCAATCATGTCTTCTCAGGCTGTCAAGTACTAGATCCCCTTGGAATGACACCAGAAACTAAGTCATTTATTAGTGTCAATCATTTCTGTTTGTATTGAAAAAACATTCTGTATGATGGTAGAATGCTGCTTAAGGCTAGGGACATACATGCCTGGGACACATATTCAGTGAGCTCAAGCATGTCTCTCTTCATATAGTCCAGGGAGGTACATCTCAAGTCATTCATCCCAACATGGATTATGACAGAGTCATAACAGTACCTGTTCTTAAGAGACTTGAGTGCATGTGTGAAGGGCCATTGAACTAGTAGTGCAATTCCTGTCAGACTTACTGCTGACATTGGTGTAGAGTTGAGGCATGTTTCATCTTATTGACAAATAAGTATTTGCGTATGAAAGTAATAACTGAGATTTTTTTTTACATGTTTAACACTTACCTTGGATGACACTGCAGCTACAAAATGTTGAGGACTTTGGCAGGTAGCAGTTTTAATATTTGTATATGCTTAGGATCTTAGTTTTTCAGTTATGTGGCAATTGTGTATACTATCCTTTTCTTCTTAGCCACAGCCATGGCATATTGTGCATGCCTGCCTCAGCCATCACCATCTGCAGCTGCTGGTTCTTCCTCAGAGTCCTCATGTGTATCTACTGGAACCACAGGCCCTGCCTGTGGCCCTGGGAATTGTGATACAGGGCCTTGTTGTGTCAAAGTTGTTTCCTGAGAGTTCTACGTGCAACAAGGCACAGACTGTGAATATTTTTGCAGAGGTGGCTGGGGTCATACTGCACGGCCCATCCTGATGTGTTGAGGAAGTGGAACCATGATTTGAGCAAGCCAGATAGACATTGTATTATATTCTTAGTTTGAGCATGAGCATTTTTATATCCTTTCCCAGTGGGGTTGTGTGTGTTTCTTATGGATGTCATGAGCCAAGGATCTAGTACATAACCTGCATCCCCCAGAAGATGTCCTTCTGGAAAGTCACCCCTAGAAAACCTTGTGAACAGGTCAGAGGTGTCACACATACCTCTCAACTCCACAGATTTTTTGCAGAATGTCCAGATTTTTGCCCTTATATTTTTGGTCTGTTTTTCATAAAATTGTTGTTTTCTGGCAAATTTGTGGTAAATCATTAAAGAATGCAGTTAGAAAATACCTACAGACGTTTGAGTTTTAGACTTCATATCCTTCAGAAAAGCCATGCTAATGCAAAATCTGTTATTCTATCAACATTCTAAGTTTGTAACAGCAATTTTTAAAAATTGTCCTGATTTTTGTGCCTTTGTCCCACTTTAAGAGGTTGAGAGGTATGGAGGTGTGCCATATATGTGAGTCATGGAAACTGCCAGGGTTACCTGCATACACATTGTAGATGATCCCTTGTACGTTACAAGTAGCCTGACAGTTAATGGAGTGGTATCATTTTTTGTTGATGTACTTGCTTTTATGTTCACCAGGCATACCTCTCAACCGCTTAGTGCAAGAAATCTGAACAAAGCTTAAGCTAATGGGGAGCACAGGACCAAAAATATTGGCAGATTTTAAATATTGCACTTATAAACTTAGAACTTTGCTAGAATGACAAGATTTGTGTTGCATTTTCTGAATAATAGGAAGCCTGAAACTTAACTGCATTTCATTATTTAGTGACTTTCATCCTCAGTGATTTGCCAGAAAACCACAAGAGAGGACCAGACCAAAAATATGAGGCACAAATCTGGGCATTCTGTGAAAATCTGGACAGTTGAGAGATATGCCATTGGGTAGGGCTTTTATTTCCATGTGTGTGCAGTCTACAGCCCCCAATACCTCACAGACATGTGCTAACATGTGCAACTTTTGCATGTTTGTAGCTCTGTCCTCTGAGGTACACGAGAATCAGATGTGATCCCTTGCATGATGTAGCATAGCATTTAGAAAGTGATGCAAGATTTGAGGCTGAAAAATCAGGTGGAGATGTTATGATAAGGATTAAAGATTGTTATGAGACCTGTGATTATTAAGTGCTCATTGATAACACAGTATTGTAGATTATGTAACTGTGACAATAAAGACAACCTTTGAACATAGCAATTGTTGGAATGTTTAGACCACCAAAGTCAACTGCTGATGATTGAGAGGGATACGTACATTTCTTGCATGAAACACAGGATGGAAGAATAGTAGCGACTGTGAACTTCTATTAAATTTAGAGTACTGATGTGGCAGCTAAGGTTGAATGCAACCTCTCAGCCCAGGCTAAATGAATTCACGTCAATCAACTCTGTGTTGAAGCTTAGTGCAGCTAAATTATAACTGTCAATTGGAAATTATTCAGGGTCACTAAATTTTACATGAAACCCTTTTGTTTTAATGAGTATTGTTGCCCTTTTTTCTACTGCAAGTTTTTTTTTTAAAAAAAAGGAAAGAACTTATGAGTATGTGTTTAATTTTTCTACCAGTAACAATTCTACTTCTTTATCAGTCAATACAGCTTTTATTCTGTTGCTATTTATTGGTTTAAAATATTTTTATAATGATGTGCTTATGACTAATTTATTGTATTTTTTAAATCATAATTAGGTAATTGCTCAATTAATTGGTTCAGATAGTTATAAAAGAGCAATTTTTTTATACCATTCAGTTCTGATGAAGTCCTTTTTTGGTAGGGCAAAAGAGCTTAACTGAACTGGTTATACTGTGATTTTGTGAGACATTAAATATTTTTTTATTGTAGTCATTTCCCAGGTGCTCCTTCTTTGTTGTTTGCTCTGCTTGAATGATTTAGGTACACCAAATGACATAAATTATTTACAATGTATGTTCAGGAACAGCAATGGCTTCAGACTGTAACATACTCGACACTGTTTGTGTTCCTAAAGAAATTACTGTTACTTCTTATCACAGTTTACCACCATTGATGTGCAGTGACCGTGGGGTTAGAAAGGTTCATTTCTTGCTAGATAATTCTGCTAAACTGAAATCTAAACCAGTGTACAGAAGATTAATAACAGATTTTATGAAGCAAAACAGTCATTATGTAAAACTAACTGATGCGTTCAATGAAAAAAACTGCAGAAGGGATATAGAAGCTTCTGAAAGATAAATTGTTTGAATGCAAAAAAATGTTTAACATCAGGATCTATGCATACAATGTCAGGAAAATATATTTCCATAAGAACAAGACAATTGATTAAAGTGAGAGACAAAAGATATAAGAAATGGAAAACAGGTTGAACTATGAATTTGAAAACTGAAATAAGATGGACAAGCAAATTAAACATAATGTGAGACAAGATCAAGAAAAATTAAAAAAAATTATATAAACATATTGAGCATAATAGGAAAACATTGTATAGGTATATAAGATGCATAGGAGTAAAGACATACAAATTGATTAACTGTGTGTAGATTCTAAAATTTGTTCTCCGACAACAGATTATACATATATTTACAAAATCTTATGCAAAGAAGTTTGGCTTTACAAAGGGGGTGATAAATTCTTCTAGTGACATCCAGGTATCCTCAGATACTGAAATCAGATTAGATTATGCTGTAAAAGAACTACACAAATTGGATCCAAACAAAGCACAGGAGAAGATGGAATTAGTAATAATGACCTGAGAACACTTTGGCAAGAACTTACAGTATCATTATACATGTTATATACTAAGTTGTATAAATATGGAGAGATTCCTCAAACCTATCTTTAAGGGAAAGAGAAATAGGACAAATCCAGAGTCATACAGACCCATAAGTTTACTTTCATGTTGTGGAAAAATAATGGTTATATTGGATAAATTATTGACAGACTTGGAAAGGTTGGGATATATCAGCATGACAATATCGAAAACAGATCTATTGCCACATGTAATAACAGCTATGAATGAAAAATTGTGCTGTGATATAATTTATATAGATTTAACTTCAGCATTTGATAGGGTCATACACAAAACACTGAGCAATAAATTAAAGCAACTAGGTATTTGTGTACTCTTGATAATATGGTTAGATTCATGGCTTACAAATAGGACATGGAAAGTATCCACAGGGCTCTATTGTAGGCCCATACTTGTTTAGATTGTATCTTTCAGATCTATCTTTTTCATCTGAGGTTTTCTACAGTATGTATGCAGATGACTTGAAAATGGATAAATTGATTACATGTGTTATACATAGGACATGCCTGCAAAAAATCTAGAACAAATTGATCACTTGGGTAGAGAATAATAATATGCTGATAAATACATAAAAAATGAAGCATATGAAATTTGGGAGACATAAAATGAAAGGTGACTACTTAATACAACACACAATGAATGAAAATGTAGATTCATTTAAGGACCTGCTTTGAGGTTTTCTAATCATATTAACCAATTGGTTAGTGATAGTTATAGAACTATAGGTTGTATAAAACGATTTATAAATTCTAGGAAATCAGAAAAGATGAAGTCACTGTATATTAGTTATGTTAGACCTAAACTTGAGCACAGAATAACAATATGTAGTTCTTATAAGAAAACAAGCATGAGTAAATGGAAAAGTACATCAACATTATACCAAAGGCATCCATGGATCTGAAAATGTAAGTTATTATATAAAAGACTAAAATATCTGTACTTGCACAATGTCTCATACAGATATGTAAGAGGAGGCCTTATTTAGGTATATAGGGTATTTAGAGACAACTATCTCTGGGAATGCTTGGAGTTATCCAGAAGTAGTAGAACATCATCAGACAACCTATATAGAAGATTCTATAGCAATGAGAAATATAATAATTGGTTCACTGAAAGTTGCTGATGCATAGAACAGACTACCAAATTACATTAATGAAAGCACTAGTTTAGATATTTTAAGAACAGTCTAGACAATTATTATGGGAACAACTGTTTATGTATACTGGCAGGCTAGAAGGACATTAATGTCCTGCCTGAAATATTTGTATGTATGTACAGTATGCATGTATGAGGCCCGAGACACCCGTAATATATCCCCTGTGGGCCTTTGAAAAATCCATGTAGCTAGTATTCCTAATGCTACACATACATTTGTTTCCAGTGAGATGGGTTCTCTATGATTTCCCCTGTGGTGTCAGGTGAGGATGGCAGAGGTTGCATAGTTTCTCTATCGTTTCCCTGTTCACCCTGTATTGCTCTACAATTTCTGCATAATTCAGTACATGATATGTCAGATAGGGTCTGAATACCTCTTCTCCTTCTTGCCCGGGGTCTGGCAGCAGCAGCACTTTGATTAAAGCCTGTTGCACATGCATGTTAATAATGGCAGCAGCAACTCCTAACATTTGTTCTAAGTATAATCATGCCTGTATTCCAAAGCATTTTAGAGCCAGAGGGAGAACGGAGTACACACAATCATTTAATACATTCCTGAATAGCACTGCCATGTTGGATTGGTTAATTAACATGCAGTTCAACTACTTATGCAGCCCTTGGCATATTGCAGACTTTACCCTTGTTTGAGACCATGCACAAAGTACACAGCTGCTTAATGAATACCAAATAGTGCACTGTTGTGTGCACAATAGCAGCACTAAGTGCAGGCATTCATGAATCTGGCCCACTGTCTAAAATAACATCTGTATATGGTCTAAAAAATGATCTACTTTGGAAGCTCGAACTTTCAAAACTTCGAACTTCATATGGTTAAGTCCATAACATCAAAGTTTTGAAAGTTCAAACCTTCAATAAAAATGAAAATAAAAATATTTTTTTTACATTTATGCGGGGGGGGGGGGGACCTCTGCACCCCCTACCCCCCCCGCTAATTAAATATACCAACTCCACAATCACACTACATTGAAGAAAACAGTAAATATCCCGTTCTGTGCTGTACAACAATCTCCATTTAAACCATTCAAAAGTTTCCAAACTTCAATCTGCTGGTATGTTATTTATCTATTTCTATCTTGTCTGCTTTCTCTGATCAGTACAAAATCAGTGTTGTCTAGGTGTATAAACAATAGATTAAATTAAGGGGATGTTCACCTCTTATGTATAATTACTTAACCATAAGAATGAAGAAGGAAACGTGCTGGTGTAAGTGACTGGGCTTCTGCTAGATAAACTGAGCTAGAATTTCTCATCAGTTTTAATGGAATGTTTACAATTCTAAAGGATTACTCACACAAGATAATAAAATAAGCACAGTGTTGCTATACTGCAGAATTTGCAAGTAACAGAATGTTGCCACCTACAGAATACATTGCATTTATTTTCCCTGATAGCAATAACAAACAAGAAAGCAATACAGCAATGAATGATGAAACTACACTACCTATAAGTCAAGTGAAATTAATATTCACATACTGCCATACTGTAAAGTTGATAAACAAGTTTAACATATTATTTTGAGTAATGGTACCTATGACAACTCATTGCATATCATGTTTTAAGAATTGCTTTAGCTCAGTGTCTAGATCTAGCTTTTCTTATCACAGTTTCTCAATGTATTATTCTATTCAAATATATAACCATAGTAACAGTATTAGGTAAGCAGTCTACCATAGTAACAGCATTAAGTAAGCAGTCTGAGGCACCGTAAGATGCTTAACCACATATACTTTTAAATAGACACACTTAAAAGTTCTTGCCACTCTTTTGAAGCACTTAATAGTGCTCACATCCGGGATCACGCAGGATCATGGATGATATCCCTGGTTTATATTTATGTAAATCCATCCAGTCATCCGTACTATCTTTAAAGGTAGCCAAAGTTATATTTATTCCAATGGATGGGAATATGTTGAGTTACAACATATCTTTTAGCTGAGTCTTGTTTATTTCTTGTTGTAAATTTTGGTCCCTAGTGCAGGTGTGTGTAGAGCAACTGGTTTTGTGAGGAAGTAGGAAGTTAAAGAAGACTGCGTCCATGCCTCTTAACCTCTTAGCATAAGAAATCTGGAAAAGGCCTAATGAGGGGGGACAAAGGCCTAAAAATAGGGACAGATTTTAAATAAACACAGAAAGTTGCTAGAATAACATAATTTCTGTTAGAATGCATTTTCTGAAGGATATGAAGTCTGAACCTCAAATATGAGTCATTTAGTGACTTCAACCCTCAGTGATTTGCCAGAAAAACATAACTTTATGATGAACAGACCAAAACTATGTGGCAAAAATCTGGGCATTCTGTGAAAATCTGGACAGTTGAGAGCTATGACTGGGTCTTTTGTGACTGGAAAAGCAAAACATAGGTCACCTGTGAGCAGCTAGTAAGCTACCAAGTATAAGAAGAGTCATGCAAATCTCACAGCATAAGTGACGGATTTAAGGTATTTAATTTCTATGGTTACAAATCTTTGCAGCCATTCCATTTGATCTTTATGTTTGGATTTGTGCATACAAAGAGGGCATTGTATTTGATGGTGGGTCTGATAAGGAAATATTACAGCAGTAGGATGAATTCTTTGGAACTTGAGGATATTCCCTTGAAAAGTAACTGGGTGAGATTCCTGGCCATGGTGGAAACATGACAGAATGAGAGAGCTGTTCACATAAGTACCCCAATCTCTTCTGATTATGTCTGTCTGAAGAGGAGGGCATTTATAGCATATGAGGTAGGAAAAGCTTTCTTGCCAAATGGTACTACAATGCACTTTTCTGTTTTTAACTTGAAACTGTTGCTGGTAGATTATGCATGTGCATATTCCAGTTCTTACCGGAGCTGTTTAATATCAGTGGATAACAGTGCCCAGCTTGCAGTCATTAGCAAATTTAGTTTAACTGCACTTCTGAAATACCGGCTTGGATTTCTTCAGAATAGGTGCCAAACAGGAAAAGGCCTAGCACTGATTCCTGGTATCCCACTACTTACAGTTTTATGTTCAGAGAGGATGCTAGCAACTTTCAAAACTTGGAATCTTATGTATAGTCAATTTACAATCCAGTCAATAACGCAGAGATTTACATTGAGTTTTCAATTTTCCAATAATAGCAGTATGAGGAATAGTGTCAAAAGCATTGATCAGGTTGAGAAAAACAGCATGAAATGGATGACCATGGACTATAGCTTTTGTAACATTTAAAAGAAGCTTATTAGGTTTACAAGATAGGATGTGCCCTTCACAAAACTGAACTTATTGGGGCATAGTTCAATTAAGTTGTCTATGTCTGCGGCTTTGCATATAAGGTTAGTAAGGCTGGATGGGCCTATAATTACACGGGTCCATCAAAGGGCTTCCATTCTGTAGGGTATCATAGTGGCTGTTCTGTAGGCATCAATCAAAAACCATGTGGATAGGTTGGGACTGAATTGTTTTAAGTAGATGCTCAGTGCATATTTTGGACTGATGACAATACAGCCTGGTATGTTGTCTGGCTTCACAGAAGTATTATTTTTTGCCTTTGACAGAGAATTTGAGAGTTTTTAAATGATTTTGGGGGAAGTCTGTTTTCATGGGTATTAGGGCAGACATTTTGGTAGGTTAGCACTACATTTTTCTGCTAATATATTAGCTATATCCTTGGGATCTGAATGTTTGACATTATTATAGATATGAGCATATATGTTTGGACATTATTCTTTACTTTATTCACATAACTGAAGAAAGACATGTAGTTTCAGTTGTATCTGCAGCAACATTAAGCCTGTGCTCAGCTTTTTGTTTTCTAATGTAGCTCCTATGTCCTTTGTTGACATGCTTCAGTGTGGTCTTGAGGTAGGGGAATGTGGATTTCTTACAACTTTTCATTATTTTCCTTCTTTTGTTACACAGTTTGTAAATATGAGAGTTCCACCAGAGAGGTTTATGCCTACATTTACCATTATATTTAGAGTGGACTGGCAATGACTTTTCTATTCAGCTATTTAGATGCTGAAAAAATGTTGCAGGAGAATGCAGCATCCCTCTCAGCTGGGCCATTTTGTTGTAGATTGTTGGAAATTTTGCCTAAGTCTTCTCTAAGCTTTAGTAGGTTTTGATAAATTAAAAAAAAAAAGTTGGAAATGTCTGTTTATGGCACTGAGCATTGCAGGCTGTTACACTCTACAGTACTGTACTTTATTAACTTATGTGCAGTTGCTAATAAAATGATTTATCTATGTAAGACGACACATACTATACTGTTACAGTTTACAGCTTTAATCTGCAAGGTTTTACTTTACTACCAGTGTAGATGATAACTTTCCATTTTCCATTTACCTCAGAACCATACCTACCAACTGTACCAAATTACTCATTTTTTACTGAGTTTTGTGGTCCAAATAATGGGGTGCCATGATTCCTGAGTGGCACCCCTTAATTTCTGATTTCCCAGCTTTTTTTATTTTAAAAAATTTAGTTTGGCATTTTGAGCTGACATCATCACATGCGTGATGATCAGCTCTGTGAAATGGCTGGCTAGCCTGTCGGAATTGAGCAAGCTCTGTGAATGTGAAACGGCCGGCTAGGCTCACATGCATGTATTTCCAGCTGCTATAGCAGGAATGGTGTGCAGCAGCTGTTTGGATTTATTATGTTGCAGCTTGGACAGAGACTGCAGGAACAAGCAGAAGAGCTCCTCGCGGATTTACTTTTTATGGCAGAGAGGTTATTATGTGTGTGTCTATGTGTGTGGTGGCTAGAGGTACTCAGGCTCAAACCCTGTACCTTGGGTACAGGTAAGAGTCTAAAATGCCTCACATTTTTGTTCTCTTCCTCATAAAATCTGTGGTTTTCTGGATTTTTCTGGCAAATCAGTGAAGGATTGAATTCACTAAATAATGACAGGCATTGGAATTTCAGACTTCATATTCTTCAGAAAATAAATGGTAACACAAAACCTTTTATTCTAGCAATTTTCTAACTTTTATAAGATCAGTATTTAAAACTTGTCCCTATTTTTGGGGTTGTATTCCTCCATTATTGGCTTTGTCCAAGTTTTTTGTGCTAAGAGGTTGAGAGCTGTGGTGAGAAGTGAGAACTGATTTCACTAAATGATAGCCATTTAAGTTTGTCATCAAATCTTTCAGGAAAGTTCTGATTTGGCATAGTGGTATGTTGTTCGGACTATAGTGCACATGGTCCTGGGTTCGAGACTTGGCAGTAAAATGCATGGTCATCACACAACATTTTATTCTAGCAACTTTCCAAAATTATAAAAGCAATGTTTAAAACATGCCCCTGGTTTTTGAGCTTTTGTCCCCACTAAAAATTTTTTTTCCAGATTTCTTGTGCTGCAAAGTTGAGAGATACTGTATAGTGTCTAGTGGATTTTATAAGGAGCAGAGAGCTTCAGAGAAAGAGGAGTTTAGTGTTGCTTATGGTGCATTTGGTGCATTTGTTTACATTGTTAATAGCATAACAGGTTAAATACTTGCTCTTGATGCAGAAGGCTGTGGGTTCTACTCCCACAGTATGTAGATGTATTGCTGATACTGTGTTGTTGTACTTTTAAAGGGGTGGGTGTAACAGGTCAAGGGTGTAGCTACAGATGCAACAAAACTTACAGAAGTGAGAAAATGTCATGCACAAGGGCATTTGTGCCTCAGTGGAAAGAGCAACAAATATCATTAACCCAAATTCAGGAACAGAAAATCAGAATTATTATGTTCTGTGCTGCATTATAAGAAAAATATGTTTAAACAAGTACAGTACATTTCCAGCATTCAAGATAAACACATTTTTCCACTTCAGACAAGTGGTCAGTTAACAGCTCCTGGATTACAATGATAGTTTTGATGCTTCAGGATGAATGTAGGAGAGGGTCTGTCAGTACTTGGACTAAAAACTGGAAGTCTTAAAACATGTTGCTCGCCTAGTTTATTTTGTTGTGCATTTATAGCTATTGAGTTGGTCTGATAACACAAAGCAGAATAAGTCAAGCAAAAAAAACTGAAAATTAAGTTAAAGAAGCTGTGCAATATGCCCATGGCTTACACTGCTGATATTCTATTTTATATATATATATATGTGTGTGTGTGTGTGTGTGTGAGCATGCACACGTGTGGAAGTAGACTTTTATGATGAAAATATTCTGAATTGGAAAGTTTTGCCATTATTGGTTCATGCATTTTGTTTCATTGCCTACTGGAAAAATGTTCAAACAAAAAATTTAAAATGCACTCAAGTTTAACAAGTGTGCTGTATTATACAAGGAATATAATTTAATAAAGTCAGGAAGGTGTGTCAAAGAACATATGTATGTTTCTTGTTTTGTGTGCAAAGGGCCTATGATTTGAAAACATCCCAAAGGTAATTTTTATCCACCACTGGCCAGATGCATTTTCTTTGGATGTGGTGTGGGTTTCAATACTGTTTCTATGAATGTGAGAAGGGAAGAGAAGTTTTAATGCTGTCTATTTTCATTGTGAGACAGTATTGCTTTGTTTAGCAGATGTTTAATAGTGTGTGTGCATTGTGCTATAAAATGTAAAAATAAAATCCAAGTAATCATTATATAAGTAAAGCAGTATGCACATTAGTGCAATAGCCAGGTAATGGCTACAGGGGGATTCTGGTGCCATATTTTGGTTGTCTGTTCTTCAGTTTGCATTTGAAGGTTGGTATCTCACAATTCCATTGGACCGGGTGGGATTACATAAGTATGTACGCAAATGTTATGTTAATCAGCATACAGATTTGTACCTATTTTTCATGGGCCTTGTCCAGATTTTTGATGTTTCCAGGTTGAGAGGTATGTTCAGAACAAATGTGTTCCTACAAATAACAGAGCTAACAAAAGTCAGATCTAATGCCACTCAGTCACTGTCATTTTTATACACTTTTTTCTGCCATTCAGATCCTGTTCATGAAAGCAGTCTTTTGATGTTAATACTGTTGGAATTTGTTTTCTAAAGAAGCAGAGAGGGATTATTATCTGTAGTTCTCCTTGAAGCTTGTACCAAGCACAGAACATTTTGTATCACACACAGTAGGATGTCAAAACACAAAAAATTAAAAACCTTCCTCACATATCTCTTAACTGCCCACGTTTTTGAAAAATATGTAAATTGCCTCTTTTTTTTTTTTTTTGGAAGGGGGGTTCCTCCTAAAATTTTTAGTTTTATGCTAAATCAATTAAGAAGATTTTAACCCTTTAATGTATATATGCTAACAAACAGAAATGTACATGTCTCTAAATGTATATATTTTACTACATATATTCTAACAAACTGTAGTATGCATTCACTGTTTTAAGTGTTTAAATGCATACATTCTAAGAGGTTTATCCTAAATTAGTCCCCATAGATGGTTTAATTTAGTAGCGGAATGGTACCAATAGGCCTGACAGAGAAGTTTTAGCCAAGGATGAGGAGATGTGTGGGGTACATGTTGGAATTAACTTGGTAAGAACCAGATTAATAGAACCTCTACCACATAGTTTTACTATTTGATACAGTGCTTTGTTTTTAACAAATTCTAGGAAAAACTGAGTATATTGATTTTTAGTGGTGTAAGCATGCCATTCAATGTTTTGGTAATTGAAGCCGCTAGCAAGAAGGTATTAAATAATTTTCAGGACCTTTGGGTGACATTGATTGGGATCTGCAGTTAGCAGTGAAGTAATATTTGGATTTATTAAGGCTCATTTGAACCTCTAGGAGCTCCAAGTTGATGTTGTGGGTTATCTCACATGAGATGATAGTGTGTCTGTCAAATACAGTTACTCCCTGGCAGTTACCCTGCTCTAAAGGCATGATAGGAGCTAAACTTAGGTATAGAGGAAATGCTGTCATTGCACTGAAACCATGTCTGAGTAACCACACAAATATGAATGAGAGGAAATGCTGTCATTGCACTGAAACCATGTCTGAGTAACCACACAAATATGAATGTGTCTGATTTGCAGAACAACCATACTTTTTGGCATCTTTCTATTCAGAATTGTAGTGATGAATGGGCACTTCCATGATATTGTCCACATTTGAGCTTGGGTTGTTATGTTGGAATGTCTAATCATGACACTCTACCTAAAAATGCACCATGGGAACAGCTAAGGCTTTAGCCAATATGTCTAAGGCCTGGCATGAGGTGTAAGACATACCTAGATAAACAAAAAATCTTATAATCAATCTCATCCCAGGCCAGCACATACTGGCACCCCTTAACATGACACCATCTACTTAGGTAGATATTAAAGCCAATTATCCTGTCTTGATATCTGAGCATCATTCTCTGTGAAGGGAGATGCTTCTCAAAAAACAATGTCTTTCCTGTCTCAAACACATGCATAGTAATAGACAGGTTATATAGATATATCCAAGGTTAGTTGTCCTTGAAGACCATTTTAAGCCTAGCAAATTTCCATTTTGGTGCTTGAATTAGCCTATCCAGATTCATGTTACATTGGCCTTAACCATCCCATGGTCAATAATTATATATTAATCCGAGTTATAATAACAGGGATCATGCCATAGATAATTTGATAATTTAATGTCTCTCTGCATGTCCTTCACTCCCACAGAGTCAATCACTAAGTCATATGCATACTTTTCTGGTTTTAAGAGACCTTATGAAATTAAATATTATTCTCATGTGTTTCATAAATAATAATCACACTTTTGGATGTTTGACATGAGTAATCATTTGAATAGCTTTCAAACTGTGGGTTAAGAAAGTTTAGTGTGCTTTTTTGCTCTTAGGTTTCAACTACTTTGTTAGTGGGGGCAGCAGTGAAAACTGAACAGTAGTCATACTAAGGCTGAGCAGATCTTATGGAGATCAAGCTAAACAATTCAGATGGTTGAACCATCAACTTGGTTGAGCAATAAAAAAAGCTACTGCTTGCAGTTTTTGGGGTGGTACTGAGACCACCATGCATTCAGATAGCTCCAAGTTCAAGTTGCAAATGAGGCACTTAATTTTTCTCAGTTCTGTTTGTATATACTTCACAAAATATGCACATTGTATTGACAGGATTATTTAGTCATACACTGTCTGCACCAAACCATTATGCATTTTTATAGAATTCATTTCAATTGTCTTGAGTTTATTCCTTCATAAATACAGGATTAACTATACTGAGTTATTTTAATAAATGTAGACAGCATCTGAAAAAAAAAAAATCACATACAGACCCCCCCAAGATGACATGGTCAAATGTAGGTTGAACAAACGGTACCTGCGTGTTAAAAGAGATGACTGCATTCATGTCTGATGTGCAGTATGTAGTGTCTTCATTTAAAAAAAATATACCTCATAAGACAGAAAAGTAGGTAGAGATTATTGTGTATGTTTCTTAGCTATGTAGAGCAAATGTCAGCAGGAGATGGGGACCTTTCTTAATCTGAGTATTCCTTGCACAACACATATATATCTATGCCAGAAATTTAAAAATGCGTCCGTTCCCCAGGGCACCACAACCTCATAAATCATTTTCTACTGCTACAAATTATAAAATACCCAAGAAAAAAAATAAAGCAGACTTTGTACAATTAATAAAACATGACTTTTACATATCTCTTCTTCCTGCTATCTTATATTTCTGACTCTAACAGAGAAAACTAGATGCATGTAATTAGTTGTAGAAATTCCACAATTAGTGTTTTCTTGCAAGACAGTTCATATTGCATTCTAATATTTATATTTTTCAATTCACTCTGTGTCAGTTTCACAGAGAAATAATCACAGAAACTCCAGTGTAACCTAAACCACATGTCTTTTTGCAGCTATTGAAAACTGACTTGCTTACATTCTAAGTTAAACATGGTGTTCACTGACCTCCTCTCAGTAGTCCTTGGCCTGAAATGTTAACAGGCATGACATCCCTGTATGCAGCCTTATATTGTATTTATATTTAAAAAGAAATCTGCCTCACTCTCTAAATCCCTCTGAAATCAAAGGTGTTATGTCATTCTGGCTGTTATCCAAGAGCAGAATGATGTTTGTCAACAGGATGAGAAAATTATGTGCTAGGAAATATGCGCTATGGTGGTGGAATGAATAATGTGGTTTTAACAAAATGTGTGAGTCTGTGTGCATGCACACAGAAGAGCAGTTTATGCACTCTTCCTGTGTGAGAAGAGTTGTGTTCTTGTTCATTTTTTTCTGCTGGCATTAATACTGGCTAATCAGAAAATTAACAACAATGTTTGAACCTATAAACCACAAATAGGGAGCATCTGTCAAAACATGTGACTTGTATTTACACTATGTTTCAATAAATATTTCAACATGTTAAAAAAAACAGCTGCCCTGACACACTAGTTCATCAGTGTGGGACTTTATTGTACAATTTTCACATCTGTTGATAGCAGTTTTTCTGGACCTCTTCAACCACTCACATCTCTGCATGTCAGTTACAGAAAATATATATTTTAATGCTGATAATTTTAGTAACATGAGTGATGTTACAGTCAGCAGAATGTGGATTTCTAGAGCGCTGATATAGTGAAAAGTTATATATGGAACAATAACAACCAATAACAACCAGATGGCCTAGTACAGTAATCACCATGGTAGAACCTGCTACTTCTATGCATTTTGGAAAGACATTCAGCAAGCTCTGCATGGAGTGCAGGAATAGGGCAAGAGCTGCTGCACGCAATATGGCCGACGAGCGATCCAGGAACGAGCTCCCAGGATGTGCACGAGTGCTCCTATACTATTCCTGCACGGACACTACTGCTATATGCTAATTACCCCATTTGCTGGTGAAAACCATGCAAATGAGGTGAATTAGCAATCCGGGAACTAGGCAGGCATCTGTGCAGGAATAGTGTAACCTGCAGAAATGTATTTGGTTACTAACTGGACACATTTCTGCAAATTACAAAACGGAGACATTACAGCTCCAAAGAAAGTATGTATTCAATGTAGTAGGCATACCAATGGCCAAATATATGGCAATTGGCATGAGAAATAGTTGCAAAATTATAAAAAATAACTTTTATTTTTTTTGGCCGATGTCGGCCTTTTAAGCTTAGGGCAGTAGTGCGCAAACGGGATTGGCCTGGAAATAAGCTTTTAAACACAAATCAGCATTTTGCCATAATAGTCAATGACATGCATAAGACAACAATACCAGGGAACATTGTGAAGGCTCAGTGCGAGTGTGGTAACTGAATTAGCATTCTGTTTTATGGAAATGAGGGGATTGATACTGAATCACAGATTTCCTCTCAGTGTTAGCTTGCACCCAACTGTGTAGGTGCAGCAACACCATTGTATAAGTATAAGAAGTAGGTGACTTCATAAGGGGGAGTGTCATGCATGCTGTAAGCTTATTGGAGCTCTGTGGCTCACGTTTGCCCTTAGCTAAGCACAGCTAAGGAAGGGTGTGTGTCTGAGGCTGCCTCAAAGTGTTTACATTGCCTAAACTGGTGTGCGCACCATGCGCCGGGTTTTAAACAAAAAAAAAAAAAACAGGAAAAGGCAGCTCTGTTCACATCTGTGCACCTCACCTCGGGGCTTAAACAGGAAGGCAATGGGAAGGGAATACAGCAATAGGAAGACAATCAAGGAGAACTAGCATAGCTGGCAAGTGAAATGTATCAGAATCAGCCAATTACACATGGAATAGCCTAGCACACCACTATAAACTATGCAAACATCTTCCAGTCTGGTTTTTCCCACAAACTCTACACCACCAGTGTACACAGTTGGGGAAATTTTACATGGCAAAACTAACAAAATGTTAGGGGCTGCTGTTGCTCTCATACATCAATATGTGCAAGAGGCTGAGGGTGGTGAGGATGTGAATGCTGATGACCAACCCACAGTGAGGAGGAGGAGAAGAGAGTGTACAGACCCAGGGTAACCTACCAGGGGCTACATGAGCTGGAGATAGTGGAGCGCTATAGGCTCGACAGAGACATTCTACAGCAAAATCTTGAGCTTTGCCAGCCATGCCTCACACACAGAACCAATTAAGGGGAATCCATCCCAGTGGATACCAAGTTATGTGTATGCTTAAGAATACTAGCCACAAGTACCTTCCAAAGAGCAACTGGGGATATCATGGGGATCTCACAGGCATCAGCATCCAGGGTACTCCACCAGCTCCTGGATGCCATGTCAGCACATGCCGGTGAACACATTTCCTCAACACCCATGAGGCATTGACCAGCAATATGCGTCTCTTCTACCAAATAGCAGAATACCCTGAGATAGTGGGTGCTATAGACTGCACACACACATACACATTAAAGAACCACCCGGTGAGTGGGGTAGGGTCTTCATAAACCGCAAGGGCTTCCCCTCCATCAACTGCTAGGTCATGTGTGATGCCCAGGGCATTATCTTGAATGTGTGTGCTGGCTGCCCTGGAAGCTATCACGACTCCCACATCTGGCATATGACACAGCTGTCCCAGTTGTCAGTGGGGACATCCCATATGGCCACCTAGTGGGGGATGCTGGTTACGCACTGGAGCCGTGGCTGATGACACCCATCAGAAATGCACACACTTCTGAACAAGAACGTCATAATGAGGCACACGCACAAACCAGAATCATAACAGATCATGTGTTTGGGATGCTCAAGTCACGGTTCCGCTGCCTGGACATATCCGATGGAGCCTTGCAGCATTCTCCAGCTACATGTACACAAATGTTCATAGTACGTGCCATGCTACACGATATGATCCTGCAGAAACAGCTGCAGCAGGAACAGCATGGGGTAAGGCCACACAGTCCCCCACCATTGCCAAGACCATCACAGGCACAGAGGGACTCAGAGGAGGAACAACCTGAGCCTGCACATGTAAGCAGAAGGAGATGTGCCCAGTATGCCCAGGCTTTGACAAAGAGGCAATGCATAGCACATACACTGACATACAGTAAAAGGGATGTCAAGCAGGACACTACCTGTGCTTTATCATGTATAGGGAGTATACTATGTGCATCCGGCATAGTCAGCCCTCCAGCACCATCCTCAATACTGGCACAGCCATAAGATAAGTCACTCTTCCTATCAATTGCTGAATGGAGTAGTATGTTCTGATAGTTGTGTCTATGGTATGGACGTGAGCATGCAAGGGAATCGGGTGGCTGAATGGGATGGCAGCAGTTAGTGGACACCTATATGGGCAGTATGACATCCATACAAATACCAGTGTCAGCATAATAGGCAGTACTAGACAAGGTGACAAATCCCACTGCAGTACATGTGGTGGCCCAAATGTTGCTCATAGGACACACACATGCATGTCAGTGAGGCTCACATAGCCAACACCAGCCTCAGCCTGCAGGACAGGTGTAGATGACCATAAAGAAAGGCTGGGCTAAGGCATCCGATTGGTGGTAATAGTGAACAGCCCCCCTGCAGACCTACACAGACAAACTACAACAGGTCTGGCAGTTGTATGTTAGTTCTGAAGGTTAAGAAGTCTGAAACTGAAATGTAGGTCAATAAGACCTAAGATCTGTACTCTACTGATATGCCTCCAGTCTGCATGATAGGTCAGAATACAAAATTAAATGGAAATCAAATACCAGTATAGTCATAGCAAATGTTTAAAGTTGCCAGGTGTGCCCCCACTCCCCCACAATCCTATGTAGAAATGCAGCAACATGTATGTGTGGGTTTAATAACAGCGGAGCACAGATTACCTGAGCTGGCCCAATCTACAGGATAGATTGTTGCATGTGTACAATATGCAGGTGTCTGTGTGTTAGGTTGTTGTGTTCAATTATTGTCATGAAGTGGTCATCATGTAGACATGGAGGGCTGTGTCTCAGTGGCCTATGGCCAGTACTGTTGATGACAGGGCCATGTTCCAACAACTGCAGTGTCAACCACAATGCTTCTCAGCAATACCCATGGCAGCAGTCATCCATACTCACTGTCCAGATGTCAATATCTGTCACCGTCTGAAAGATGGACCATGAATGTGGGCACAGACATACACACAGTACACAGGTGGAAGTACCCTAGACAGAGTACATAAAATGCAACTGTCAACTGCACACAACTTTGGAATTGCACATACAGGTTAGCAGCACATTAGTTGTTTGTGTAGTATGGAATACTGATATAGTCTGGCCAGTCACTAGCAGACCACAAAAGGCACAGTTATGAAGTAATGAGAGACTGCCTATGTCCCTGCACAAGGCATCATAAGGGGAATGTCCCATGTATATCTGTGAGTCAGCTGCAAGTTGCTTCCATATTACACATGCACTCAGCTCATCCCACCATCAGCCACAGGTTTATCACAGGTCATATCCTTGCTGTTGGGAAGGAGTACTTTTGTATGGGAATACTCACAGAATGCAACATGCTGAAGAGTTGCCCCATGCAGGTGTGTCCCTAGCTGTAAGCAGCATCCTGCCAGCATCCAGACCAATGGATTAATATGGATAGGAACTATTGCCATTACACCTCACACACTTACCCTGTCACCCCAGGGGAGTCCAGTGGCTCTCAGCCTGGGAATGTAGGAGTGACAGAATGCAATGGCCTGCTACAGATGGCTGGCATCACTTCTAAATGGCCTACAGTCCTCTGTCAAAGGCCTGTGCCTCACCCGTAGTCCCACTGTATGTTATCTCATAGGGTTCCAACTAAAAACATAACATAGCCAACAGAACACAAATGCAAGGCCATATTGACAAATCCCAGTAGCATGCCCACCATGTCTTACTGCATGAACTGTGGACCACCCTCTAAATACAGCTAGGATGAAGGGACAGCTATAGGGATACTTCTCAGATATCGCTCACATAATGTTAGGAAGAGGATAGAATAACAGAGTGGGGGGTGTAGAAGCATGGACGTCATAGTGTGTGTGAAGTCTGAAACTCTGATATGTGCCCATACTACCTCTGCCTGCAAACACAGTAATGGGCATCTACAAACCTGCTAACAAACCACAATGTGAAGGGGAATTGACCAGATATATGAGCCCTGCCTCTGGGTAACCTGGGTGAATCTGTACAGCTGAGAGGTATGGCCATTCTGTTACATTGATATATGTACAAGAAGGGGATCCTCAGCCACCATAGTACTAAAGTGCTGAACCATTTACACAGACCCATCAGCAAGTGTCTGCAGCTACCCCTCCAGAATGGCATGAGTGTACAAGAATATGTAGGCTGCAGACCACAATACTGGACACAGATTCATTCATCTTGTATTTCCCAGGAAATAACTGTGAACAAATAAGTATATCTGTCAGTAGTTGATGACATAATACATCACAGTGTAAAATAGTACATGTGTCTGAATATCTCTTCTAAAATCAATCATGTAACACAAGCAGCACAGACACAATAGTATCTCACCGTCACCCATTGTGACTCCATATTGTCAACCTTTCTACAGATCTCCTGCATAACCAGGTTGCTAGCTGTAGGTGTAGAACACCAAACCCTGGACTGGAGTACAACCTACCTGGAATGGATTCACACACTCAGTACAGAAGGAAATACTGGGCATGGTCTTACACTTAGAGAAATGAAGCCCATGTCTAACAACACAATGGACTATACATATCTGTCAGTTGCAGATGTCTGTGCAAACACACCACATTGTACACCATTCATGCTTTGTATACACACTGGATAGGAATACTCAAACATATCCAAGGCCAACACACTATAATATGTCAAACATACACGCACAGAGATGTGGAGAAGAGAGAGACAGACAGTGACAGAGAGATTTCCATCATGAGGCCTGCCCCACCCAGCACACATCTAACTGACCAATATCACATGATGTGCTGATGTCAATTACTGTAGACATTGCTTTTGGTAGCCCTCAGCCCTATAGTGTCTGTGGTGCTTGTGATAACTGTGTAACATGATAGTGTAAATCAGTATTCATCTAGCATTTGTAAACCCAGTCCTGTTAAATGTAAAGTTTTGTGTGTGTGTGTGTGTGTGTGTGTGTGTGTGTGTCCAGAGGAATGGTTTATGGCCCATTCACACACACTGCACTTCCCATTGCCCATGTTAGCACTCCTGCTGATGTCAGTCACCTTGAAATAACCCTTTAGCCAAATCTCAGCCCAATAAGCTGTGTGGCACTTGCGATACGTGTGTACTATTGTAGTGTAGAAAACTGGTTAGGTAGGAGTTTTAATCCCAGACATGGCAACTATGAAACTGTGTGTGTGTGTGTGTGGGGGGGTTGGAGATTAATGATTTTGATGCTATTCACACTCACTATACCTCTCATTGCTCATCATGCCTGCTGATGTCAGTCACCTTGAAATAACCCTTTGGGCAAATGCCAGCCCCATAAGCTCCATTGTGCTTGTGATAACTGTGTAATGCTATAGTGTAGCATACTTTTTAGGTAGGAGTTCTAATCCCAGACATGGTAACTGTGCAACTGTGTTTGTTTGTGTGAGAGAGTGTGTGTGTCTTTGATGATACCTGATTTTATGGACATTGACCCTTACTACTCTCCCCTTACCCCTCCATTAGCACTGCTGCTGATATTAGTCACCTTCAAAGATACCTGTGGAGAACTCTCCAATATATCAGCTCTATGGCGCTTGTGATAACTGTGTAATACTATAGTGTAGCATACTAGTTAGGTAGGAGTTCTAATCCTAGATATAGCAACTGTGTGTGTGTGAGAGAGAGAGAGTGTGTGTATTTGATACCTGATTTTATGGACATTGACACTTACTACTCTCCCCTTACCCCTTCTTTAGCATTGCTGCTGATGTTAGTCACCTTCAAAGAAACGTTTGGAGAGTTCCCCAGCAAATAAACTCTGTGGCACTGGCAATAACTGTGTAATACTATACTGTAGCATACTAGTTAGGTAGGAGTTCTAATCCCAGATATGGCAACTGTGTGAGAAAGTGTGTGTGACTTTGATGATACCTGATTTTATGGACCTTGACACTTACTACTATCCAAACAGAAAAAAATGCAGTTATAGGCACTGTTCTCCAGTAACAATAAAGGCTTTCCTCTTTATAGAACGTGGAAACTCAGGTTCAATTGAATCAAAGTCCGAGTCCAACAGACCACCAGGTAAACGTTTCAAAACACCAATTTATTACAAAAAATAACCAGTTTAAGTGCTTTCATCTCCCATATGGAGACTTCATCAGAATCTGTTGCACATACAAATCTTCAGTTTAAATACATCTAAATGAAACACACACTTAATTAATCTTAACTTCTAATAGGCTGGCCATTAATTGACACTAATTACTGTTTAGGTAATACAAAACCAAACCAAACCATTGGTAATTCTGTAGACCATTTTTTACACTTGAATATAATGCAAAGTTTATAAAAGTTCATAAGGATTCGTGATCTTAAAGTTTCAAAATTTTGTTTACAACTTATATAAATGTTATAAAAATTAAATGTAAATAAAATCATCAAAAATTGTGAGAGAAAATACTCATTTCTATTAATACATAGATTTGGTGTGTAAATACCAATAAATATATAAAAAGCGTAAAAATATATATAATATATATATATATATATATATATATATATATATATATGTATAAAAAATATATAGGTATAAAAATATTGTGTGTTAAAACCACATTTATTCTTGTACCTTTAATAATATTGAACTGTATTTTAAGGTACACCCTTAATAAAATATATGTACATGTTCCATAAGGACAGAATCTAAATATTTTGTTTATTTACACAGGGTTCAACAATTGACCATCTATCGGTGTCTCTTTGGGTCGTCAGCGACAATCTTGAGGGCTGGGTTAATGGATATGTGGTCATTCAATCCATAATTTCCACATGCATCCAACCTCAACTGCCAAACCATCTCTCTAAATTCCAATTTGGTTTCCCAGTCCCCCCCTCTCTCTTGCTTCACCACCTCTTCCAATATCCAAAATTTAAAATCTGCATCTCTACATATCCGGGTATGTCTAAATAGGGCATTGTTGTCGTTCATTTTGATATCATCTCTGTTGTGTTCATATATACATACCCTTAAGTTGCGTTCAGTTTTCCCTATGTAGTATTTCAAACATTTCTTACAGTAGCACAGATATACCACCCCTTTTTTGACAATTGATGTGAGATTTATTTTCGGTCATCCCACACCAAATTGGGTTGGAATGGTTTGAAAATATGATAGTGGAGATGAAAATTCTTACACCTGATGATTTTAAGTTAGTTATGGAAAATATGGACCTTGTTTTGAAGTACAACTACATTTATTTTCAAGGAGATTTATACCACCAAACAGATGGGGTTGCCATGGGATCTGCCTGTGCCCCTATTTATGCAAACATTATAATGTTATTCTGGGAAAAACATTTTGTCTTTAGTTCCATTTTTTACAAATACATTGTAGGCTACTATAGATTCTTGGACGATATATTTATTTTATGGGACGGACCCAAAGATGAAATTAATAAATTTATTACACATTAATCAGAGTAAGGAATTTCTTGAGTTTACCTACGATTCAGACTCAGAAGAAATACATTATTTGGATGTTAAATTGGCAAAAGATAGAATAAACAAAAAATTCAAATCCAGAATTTTTCGGAAGGAATGTTATTCGAATTCTTTTTTACATTTTAAGAGTGACCATCCCTACCACTCAAAAATGAATATAATAAAAGGACAAATGATTAGAGTAGCCAGGATGACTTCTGATAAAACAGAATTGAAGGAAGAAATGGAAATATTACATAATATGTTCAAGGAAAGAGGATATCCTGACCATAATGGAAATATTACATAATATGTTCAAGGAAAGAGGATATCCTGACCACATGATTGAATCTAACAAAAAAGTTGTAATAGAAAGATTGGACACACTATACAAACCCCTACTAACAAATGCAGGTACCATTGAGGTAGAAAATACGTTTAGTACCAGAAAAGATGAAGAGAAACTTCCTTTTTTGGTTTTGACACTTCAACGGTGTCAGATGGATAAAAAAATGCATTAATGATGCATGGGGAATGTTTAGTAAAATGCCTACCAAGACAGAGGTTTTTCAACAACCACTTAGATATGCTTTTAGGAAAAATAGAAATTTGAAAAATATATTTGAAAAAAAAGAAAAACATTTCAAGTGGAGCAAGTAGTAAATATGGTACTTTTAGATGTGGTAGGTGTGCACAATGTGTTTTTATGGCAGATACCAAAGAATTGGAACTACTAAATATAAATTTGAAATTGACAGGTAGTAAATACTACAGTTGTTACACAAAAGGGGTGGTATATCTGTGCTACTGTAAGAAATGTTTGAAATACTACATAGGGAAAACTGAACGCAACTTAAGGGCACGTATATATGAACAAAACAGGGATATTATCAAAATGAATGACAACAATGCCCTATTTAGACATACCCGGATATGTAGAGATGCAGATTTTAAATTTTAGATATTGGAAGAGGTGGTGAAGCAAGAGGGGGGGGGACTGGGAAACCAAATTGGAATTTAGAGAGATGGTTTAGCAGTTAAGGTTGGATACATGTGGAAATTATGGATTGAATGACCACATATCCATTAACCCAGCCCTCAAGATTCTCGCTGATGACCCAAAGAGACACCGATAGATGGTCAATTGTTGAACCCTATGTAAATAAACAAAATATTTAGATTCTGTCCTCATGGAACATGTACATATATTTTATTAAGGGTGTACCTTAAAATACAGTTGTTCAATATTATTAAAGGTACAAGACTAAATGTGGTTTTAACACACAATATTTTTATACCAATATATTTTTTATACATATTTATATATATATATATTTTTACACTTTTTATATATTTATTGGTATTTACACACCAAATCTATGTATTAATAGAAATGAGTATTTTCTCTCACAATTTTTGATGATTTTATTTACATTTAATTTTTATAACATTTATATAAGTTGTAAACAAAATTTTGAAATTTTAAGATCACGAATCCTTATGAACTTTTATAAACTTTGCATTATATTCAAGTGTAAAAAATGGTCTACAGAATTACCAATGGTTTGGTTTGGTTTTGTATTACCTCAACAGTAATTAGTGTCAATTAATGGCCAGCCTATTAGAAGTTAAGATTAATTAAGTGTGCGGTTCATTTAGATGTATTTAAACTGAAGATTTGTATGTGCAACAGATTCTGATGAAGTCTCCATATGGGAGATGAAAGCGCTTAATCTGGTTATTTTTTGTAATAAATTGGTGTTTTGAAACGTTTACCTGGTGGTCTGTTGGACTCGGACTTTGATTCAATTGAACCTGAGTTTCCACGTTCTATAAAGAGGAAAGCCTTTATTGTTACTGGAGAACAACGCCTATAACTGCATTTTTTCTGTTTGGAAGTTGTGTGCTTTTTGGTTACTTACTACTATCCCCTTACCCCTCCTTTAGCACTGCTGCTGATGTTAGTCCCCTTCAACAATACCTTGGCACAGCTCTCCAACATGTAAGCTCCATGGCACGCACCATAAATGTGGAACAATGTAGTAGCAATAACTGCATTGGTATGGGTTTGAATCTCATCTGTGGCAAGTGTTTGCGTGTCTACATATGTATGTCTGTACTTCAAAGATTACACCCAGTACACATCTCAGAGCCTGACTTTAGCAGTCCTACAGATACCATCCACCTTATAAGTACCTGTTGCCATCCCTAAACCATGTGAGGTCAGTGGTGCATGTAGTAAGTGCGTAACCATAATGGTCCGTAAAGATTGCTAAATTGAGTTTTAAACCTCACCACTGGCAAATGTACATGTGTGTGTAGGGTGAAATTATTTGTGGGATCTCTCACCCACTACATCACCCACTGCCAGTATTTACAAGGGCTGGTGATGTTCCTCACCTTAGAAGTACCTTGGGACAACATCCATCCTATAAGCTCCATGGCGTGTGTGATAAATGTGGAGCACTATAGTAGCAATACATAGCTAGGTAGGGTTTGAATGTCAGTACTGGCAAGTGTGTGTGTGTGTGTGTGTCATCAGTATCCTGTGTGGAGGTTGCTGTGTGTGAAATAACAGGATCCATTGTGGGGTGGGTTTTACTAGATTATGTTGAGGACCTAGTATATGTCACAATGTCCACCTTACAAGGACAACAGATGTCAAACACTGGAGATGGCATAGACAATCAATAGCCCTACATGTGACATTATGGGTTGGTGAACAATATAGGCAACCCTTCTATTACTCAGAGAACACTGTCCACCCACGTCTCATACACAAACACACTTAGCTAGACAACAACCACTAAATTGGTAGTTCCCTGGATATTGCCTCACAGATAGTAACCACAGTGTGATTGCAGTGGACTACATGCCTGTTGACCACAACAGTGCCACTGACTTCAGAAAGTACTTTGATGTGTTAAATCTCATGACTGTGTGTTATCCAACAAGTTAAAGGACATGGCACCCTGTTCCATCCCCTCAGCAGGCAAATAAATGTGTACAGTGGCCCTTTTGCTATGTTCCCCACTGGACGCCTGCAACAACTGTAGAGTCTGCAAACTTAACCCACAAAGGGAATACCATGCCTTATACACATTCCCAGTATGGATAGATGCCACTAACTCCACTGAATACCCGTATCATGCTGTCAATGTAGGTGCAAGCACAACCTCAGTTACATAGTCAGGTCTCACCAAATGAGGTCAGGAATGCTATATCAGGAGATAACAATCTGTCCACACAACATGCCTCAGAGACCTCAAGTACACTTCCTCACATCAAAGAACATGCGTGTGGGACATGTGCACAACCCAGACACTGTCCATGTTATGGAATATAGATCACATGCATGGGAGGCAGTGCACATCACTGGCCACTCACAATAGTAACCCAGATGAGTGAATGGTGAATACAATACCCACCCCTGAGGGCCACTCCAGGGACTACACCCCTGAGCCACACTGAGGACTATAGTCACGTGGCCTGATGCCAAGGTATTCCCTTGGCCTAGCCTTGTAGAGCCTTCAGGCGCATTCACCTATGACACACCTGTGAAGCAATGAACCTTTGGATTTCAGTACTGGCAAGTGTGTGTGTGTATGTGTGTGTGTGTGTGTGTGGAGATGAATGATTTTGAGGCCATTCACACTCACACCTCCCATTGCCCTATTTTAGCATGCCTGCTGATGTCAGTCACCTTGAAATAACCCTTTGGCCATGTTTTAGCCCTATAAGCTCTGTGGCACTTACAATAACTGCATAGTTAGGTAGGAATTCTAATCCCGATCCTGCCAACTGTGATAATGTGTATTTTTCTGTGAGAGAATGTGTGTGTGTCTTTGTTGACACCTGATTTTCTGGACATTCACACTTACTACACTTCCCTTACCCCTCCTTTAGGACTGCTGTTGATGTCACTCAACTTCAAAGATAACTTTGGACAGCTCTTCAACATGTAAGCTCCGAGGCTCCTGCAATAACTGCGTAACACTGTAATAGCCATAAATAGTTAGGTAGGAGTTTGAAACTCAGTACTGGTAAGTGTGTGTTGCTGTGTTTGTCGTCAATATCCTGTTGGGGTGATGGGTTTTGCATTATATTGAGGACCTACATGTCTCAATTTCCACATTACAAGGCCAACAGTTTTCAAACACTGTAGAGGTTGTTGTGGACAATCCACAGCCATAAATGTGTACTGCCATCTGCAATTACTATGTGACAGTATGGATTAGTAAACAATACCCAGATACCACTGTCCACCCACGGATCATACACAAACACGCTTGGCTCTTAACCACTTCCTTTCTTACTTTCTATCTCTCTCTCTCTCTCTCTCCCCCTCTGTGGTGGATGTGGAAAAGTACATCTGTTATGCATAGGCAGCAGCTTGACTTTTGTAGGCAATGCTCATGATCAGCTGATGCCCTGTGCATGAATTGGAGTACCCCACTTGCTAACTGCATGTGGAACAGCTGTGGTATCATTCCTTTAGATAAATTGCATGGATACACACTCCAAAAAAACTAAGCACTTCATGTGGGTGTTCGCCTTTTTCCTTCACTGTGAGCAGGACTTCATATGGGTGTCTAACAAACAGCATCACAGAAGGTAGTTGGAAATACCTCTTACGACATACACTGTGGGGACAGGCCAACAAACAGGAGGGGGATGTTCCAGACATTGGGATAGAATGTAAGTATTGCTGTTCTACATTTGAAGTAATGTTGGTTTAACAAGGGTTTGTGTGGATATGGCTGTTCTACATGATTTAATGTCTGGCATGACAGTGTTATGTGGTTGAGGAAACTCTCACCTGTAGGGCTATCTGCAGACTGGCCAGAGTTTGGAGACTTTGATGTGGTGTGTTACTCACACATTTCCTATCATTAGAAATGCAGTAGCATACTCTGATGATTGCATTCAGTACATGGTGACATCCATGTGTGATACTGACTTCATATCCCTCAGAAGAGATATGTCACAACAAGCCCTGTTACACCAGGAATTTTCTCAGTTTATCACAGCAATATGTCAATATTGGCCGTGTGTTTGTGCTTCTGTCCCCCAAGTCTGTCACCCTTTTTCCATATGTCATGCAGTAAAAGGTGCATATGTACAGTATATCATTATTTACTGACATCGTTCCTAATAACAAGCCAGTGATATATCAGACTGCTAGACATGTTACGTATAGTAGGCCTTATATTTGAGGATAAAACCTGGACATTCTGTTGTAGTCTGTACAGTAGTGAGGTCTGTGTACTTATGGCGATTGCTGACAGAGTGGCAGTATTGTGTAGCAGAGTATTGTGAATATGTTACATGGCCTGTGTACAGACTGTGGTAGATATCAGTGTTCTTGGTCCTGTTGTATCTGACATTGCATGCTGCACCAGTTTCTGGTACCCTATCAACGTATATGTTTGTAGGACCAGACTGAGACATGTCCCATACCACAAACAGACAAGAGACTACATTGTGAATTGGGCCAATATATGTAGGGTGAGTGTGTGAGTGGCAAATATAAGGATGGTTTTGTTAACACAGTCCATATATTGTACTATTAATTAGGCTTAACATAATGTGACTGTGTTGATATTGGTTGTGGGTATGCACTTTCAAATTGGTGTCTGTTACTCTGTGCTGATACATGCCTGTAGTGCCTGCTATATTTGCAAGTACATGTGTATTCTCCAAAAGGAATCATGGGTCAGTGTTGTGGCAGTCTGCCTGTAGTTTACACAGTGCTTTCTGACATGCCTAGAAGCTCAGTGTATTTACATAGTGTGATGTTATGTCCAGATATTTGTCAGATGTACTGTTACCTGGCCACCATATGTGTTGTATATTTCTGAAAAAGCAGTGGGATGCTGTGAAGATGCATGTCATGAACCAGTGGGAGGTATGTGGGCTTGGGACCTCTGCTCCTCCGGTTAATATGTGTTAAAACAGACAGGAGGGTGTGAATGCATCAAATGTGTGAGCTTATCTATTCCGGTATTTGTGTGATATCCCCATTTTCATGGCTGTAAACATCCCCATTGTCAGGCTTGATATCCCCATTTTCGAGGCTGTAAACATCCCCATTGTCAGGCTTGGTCCATACATCTTGCACTAAGGAGATCTGTGTATACCTCTGGACTGACCAGATTGTTTCAGACTGTCCACGTTTATTGGTCATATTTCTGCTGTATTCCACAGGATCATTATTGTGATTTGTGTGGTATTTCACTATGATGATTTTATGATGTCTGTCAGTAACTGATGGCGTACATGTCAGTATCAGAAGTGACTTCCTACACATGTCTGTTGACACAACCCCTGTTACTGTAGCAACATTCTAGATTTATCACTGCAATACTTACAGTACATTCCCTTGCACTAAGAGGTTGTGACTTATGGTGCTGAGGTATGACTCCACTACATGTTATGGGCATATATTTTTATATATTTATACGTGTGTATGTATATATATATATATATATATATATATATATATATATATATATATATATATCTCCATATCCTTATGTGTAAACATGAGTGTTGTATATACCTTCTCAGATGTATCCCACCATATTTATCTGATATATGTATATTTAGATATAAAAACATGACTGATTCAACACTATTTTTATTAACATGTAGTAAACAATTGGGGTCTATATCAGTTCCGCGAAAATCGATTACAGCGAATACCAAAAGAATGACACATATTATTCGAACCATGAATACACCAAACACACTAAACCGCAAAATTTAAAACACTGAACGTTCATAGTCGGCCAACCCCACCACCCGCTACATACTACCTACCCAAACAAAATAAATAAACCACATACTAACCAAACCCTACTCCTAACCCTAAAGTAAAGCACCAAAACCTCACTTATAACACTACACTAAACCCCACATACACAACTATCTATGCAATATCCTTAACGCCTCCTTAACCCTAAGGTCCGTAACTACCGCACACTTCCCTTATGGAAATATATCCTAACAAAATAAATAATACACATAAATACATTTAACAAAACCCTACTTCTAACACTACACTAAATCTTACATACATTACCTATCTATACACTTAGCTTAACCCGCACCCTACCCTAAGGTCCATACCTATCGCACACTTACCTTACAGAGCTATACCACAGACGGGCCAACCAAAACACTTCGACATTTCGGATTTCGCTGTTTTGGATGTTCGGCATTTACGTAACTCACGCAATACGTGTCGATCATTTCATATTCGTGGAAATGGCACTTTGTCTGATAGGGAGCCAACAATTGTAGTAATCAAAGCAGTTGTTCACTAATATCCAGTACATGTACTGAATGATATATTTGAACAAGCAACAGACATTTGTACAGCTCAGATGGCTCACTGATTAAGTGCTGTGACTATAGCCTAGAGGGTCCAGGGTTCAAGACTGCAAGGGCTGTTTATTTTGTTGCTAGGCAGAACAAGGACTGTTGGCTACGAGTGGTTAAGGCAGTTCTGAGCAGGTTTGCATGGGTTTGCACTACTTTAAGCAGTGCTAACATATGGTTAAACAAAAAGGCCCTTACACCATGTAGGCTTCGCTCACCAGTGCACAAATCTGCTTAGCATTTACATTTAAGCAATGCTTTCAGCTGCTAAGCATAGCTCAGCCCTGGTAACCAGTGATCACATTCCAGTCTGATAAAATAGAAGGATAATGACATTTTTAATAAGTGTATTTAATTCCATGTATATAACATGCTTCTATGTGCTGTCATTACAGTAGCAAGGGGTATGACTATATTGTATGGGACACCTGAGTATACATGGCCAGTACCACAATCGTTCTCTTTGTATGTGTCTCATCTCTCCATGGACATTAGCCTGCTACACACCTAGGAACACCTGCACCTATGGACCGCAGTACTGACAAATCTGTCAGTGTGCATTACTGAGAATAACAGGGTATGTGTGTTTGTAAACTTGTAGTTGACAATACTCTGAGGGCCTTCTCACCCACTATACCCCCCATTTCCATACTTAGAAACGGCTGCTGCTGTAATTGACATTAAAAGTACTTTTTACACTCTTCACCCTATGGGCTATCTGGAGCTTACTGTACCAGCTTAACACTTTTCTACAAATGGGTAGCTAGGCATGGGTTACCCTCTGAGTCCTGGCAAGTGTGTTTATGTATGTGAGTGTGCATATTTCTAGGAGACAGCATTCTGAGGCCACATTCTCCAAATACAATAAACCTTGCCATACATTATAAGGGATAGTGATGTTGTTGACATTAGGAGAGCCATGACAAACCCTCACCATACTATCCCTGAGGCATGTGCAATAAATTCATATCCCTGTAGTGCCACTGATTAGATAGACAAGGGGTTGTATTGCAGTCCTGGTCAATGTGTGATTGTGGGTATGTACACAGCATCAATGGGACCAGACGGTGTCCCGGGCTGCGTCCTACATGAACTCTAAGAAGAGCTAAACCCAAACATAAACCTACTGTTCAGTCTCAGCCTTACTACAGGATATGTACCCAAAGAGTGGTGTACAGCAACAGTGGTCCCTCTCCACAAAGGTGGTGCCTCAACGGATCCTGGAAACTTATCGCCCCATAAGCCTGACTAGCTTGGTCTGCAAAGCTATGGAAAGGATCATCATGGACCTCATAAAAAAAGATATTTGGGACCTACAGTCACTGGATCCTACCCAGTTCGGCTTTGTTAAGAGCAGATCCTGTCTCTTAAACCTGGTCAATTTCTTTGAAACTATCACCAAGGCCATTGACGAGGGGAAGGTGGTCCACACAGCCTACCTGGACCTCGCAAAAGCCTTCGATACAATACCCCACTCGGGCATTATAGATAAGCTCACTAGCTTAAATATAAACCCCTATGTCACTAGATGGGTTGCAAACTGGCTCAAGGACAGAACCCACATAGTTAGAATTGCTGGAGCCATGTCAGACTCCAAACCAGTTACAGGTGGCATCCCACAAGGCTCAGTCCTGGGACCTCTCTTGTTCGGTATATATTTCTCGGAGGTACAGGCCAACACGGAAGGACTGTGGCTGACCAAGTTCGCAGATGACTGCAAACTGGGCACCATAATCGTCTCTCCAGCTGAGAAACAAGCATCCTACAAAAGGGCCTCATAGAAACAGACAACTGGGGCCAGAGCCATGGCCCCAAGCTAAATGCCAATAAGTGTATAGTCATCCCCTTTGGGAAAAACAAAATGCCCACAAATTACCACATAGGTGGTAATCCATTAAGTACAGAAGAAGTAATTAGGGACCTGGAGACCCAAGTTGATAGCAATCTCTCATTTGACAATCACGTGGCCAAAGTGGTTAGAAAAACATTTTATATAGCCCACCTTATCATGAAGGGATTCACATCTAGATCAGGGGAGGTCATCGTGCCACTTTACTCATCCCTCATCAGGCCCATAATTGAGTACAATGCCCCTTTTGGGATGTACCTTACCAGACACCTGCAGCAACTGGAAAGATCCCAAAAGTACCTCACCAAGAGGATAAAAGGGCTCAAACAGATGCCATATGCTGCCCGGTTAAAAGAACTCCAGCTCTACTCAGTGGCATACCGCCTGGTCAGAGGCGATCTGTGCCTGACATATAAAGCCATGTCCAACCTGGAATTAATGGACATGCTGCACCTCAGAAAAAAATCCAAATCCAATTGAGCTACGCACTAGAGAGACTTGAACCTCAGCACTGAAATAAATAGGACATGCTGGAGGGACAGATTCATAACCCAGAGGCGCCCTTCACTCTGGAATAAAATCCCAGTCCAGGATAGGCAGAGTCCCTCATTGACTCTCTTCAAGAGGAATCTTGATGAGTGGATGGGAGATCGTAGGTTTACCCCGGGTATCACTTCTGAGTCACTGTTAGACAGAGGCACAGTATACTAACCTCGAAAAAGGGCATAGCAAAATTAATTTAAAATGGGTGGCTAAAGCCAAACACACTCTGGCTAGGCTTATAAATGCCCTAGGGGAGATAGCCTAGTATGAACCTATGAACCAGAGCATTATCATGGGTTTCAGTGAGTACAATATCCAATATAAGGTGTGGGTGCTGGGTATACTGTCTTTACACCATGGTACCTCCAGTACATGTCCCAAGGTCTACATTATGATAACCGCTGTCACCATCAACCATACAGGTAACTGATTACACTATCCAGCCAAATGATGCATGTGCTGTGTGCAAAACATGTGTAACAGAATGAACTCACTGACAAGGTAGTTAGCACTGCTAAACCCAGGTCTGTCAAATGTGTCTTTGACTGTATGTATTTGTCAATGTGTATATGACAGTATGTCATACTATGTATTGTTCATTAACACTCAGTACATCCCCCATTACCATAGTGTACAAGGCCTGGTGATGTTCTTCACTTAACAGGAAACTCGGGAAACACCTCACCCTAAAAGCTCTGTGGTATGTGCAATTAAAGCCAAACACATTCGTAGCAATAAGTACCTAGGTAGGGGTTCTACTGTCAGTGTTGCCAAGTAAGTGTATGTGTATGTGAAGGGACCTACTTCAGTTTGCAGAAAATATATGTCCCAGGAGATCATTTGCCCGAGAACTAACTGGCTAAAGGTGACATTTCAAAGCAGTACCATTGTCAAGGACATTAAACTGGTGAACTGATTATTTCCTGATGTGATATTTTGGCAATTTGGTCTGGGGGGAATTGCATAGGCCAAAGTGAGTTCATTGAAAAATGAAGTACATCCATGTGAACAGTATTCTCTGTATATTGCATCAACACCAAAGCTTGTGTGTGTGTGTGTGTTATTTAAGAACATTCAGTGTGTGCCACCCAGTACACTTACAATTGTCCACTGTAGAGGAGGTGCTGACATCAGCCACCATGCACTCACTTGTTTACACCCCTCAGACCTATCAGCCATGTGGCACATGCAGTAATTGTTATACAGATCTGTTACTGGTGTTCAACTGTACCCGGGATATGACAGTCACCACAGTGCTACACCCCTTGTAGGACAGGACAGCAGACCAGCATCCTGCTGACACAGACACCTAGAAGACAAACAGAATACATTATGGAGACCACAATCAGTCAGTGTTAATAACAGTTATAATGCATCATGGCTGGACAGCTACAAACCCTGACATGTAAGCATTAATGATTCCAGCTGAAAACATGTTAAAAGACATTACATTGCCAAACCTTAGGATGTTCACCCTGTACATCAGTACCATATCAGCATGTCCTTACATCAATGGTATGGATGACAGGGATGTGGCACAGGTATCATCGTATGCACAGGGTATGTTGCGGGTTTGCCAGAGGCCTAGGCTGAGCCATTTGTTTGACATCATGTGTGTGGGTTAGGGGGTTCTTTATTAAATGGGCTGTGCAGATGTGGTGTGTGTAGGTATGGAGGTGCCCTAGCTGTGTTGGGGAAGTGTGTGTGTATGTATGCACACGTCTGCCATGTGGCTGGTTTGTTGGACAGCTGCAGACCATACATGGCAGGGTGTGCAGTTCACTGTCTCTGGCCATGGACATGGGAACTATGCCTGCCAGGGGTTTCACAGACACTACCAGAAGCCCAGATATGGTACTCTCCCCTGATGATGAGAATTATCCAATGTATCCGCGTCCCTGTTGGGACTGCCCAGGACCATGTGCACGTGACCTGCTGCATAGTGGTGTGGACAGCACCCCACTGGAGTGCTGGTGTTGGTACTGCCACTATGGGAGTTGCCGTGAGTTGTTGCACGTCCATGTAGACCTCCACCTGTTGGTGTTGCTGATCTACATCCATGTGGCCATTGCCCTACTCCCACCACATGCTCTACCACAGACACTACATGGTCAAGGATTCCCACTATCTCACCCAACCGCATATCCAGGACCTCTGCAAAATAACAGTGGGCACCTGCAAGATCATGGATGTTGTCAAGTACAGCAGAATGAGTAGCCCTCTATAGCCTCAGACTCTGTCTGGTGTAATGTTCCATACATGCCTGTGCCGCCATGATGGCCCAAATCATGCATCTGGTGACACCTGCTGTCTGCCAGGGGCATGATGGCCATCAGCCCTCCTATGTGCACCCCTGTACATCTGCCTGTGTGGTACCTCACCGGTCATCTGGCTATGGCTGCTGAGTACCGACACACTTGCCATAGTCCCCACACTATCCTGTCCCATCCCATCACCTGCCAACTGTCCCTCATCTATGGCCACTGGTGATGGGGTATGTATGGGCACTGAGACTGTGTGTGGGGGATGGGTTGGATAAAAGTGGGATGTCAACTGATGACACAGCTTCAGCCCCTGACAACCTTGTCTGTGCCTCGCCATGCCTATCATCATTGTCAGAGTCTGTATGGACACCAACATCAGTTTGCCTGCATGAGGGACCCTGACCTACCTCGCCATCTGTGAAGGGCAAACAAAAAATGTAATTTAAGACCTGTACATTATGGTTTACCTCTACACACAGACACACACGGACCTATTTACAGGTGAGGTGGCACAAAGATATTACACAGACCTCTCATTACCCAGCAGTCAACATGCATAGCATATGGCACTCAACAGCATGCAATGCAACCATACTCAATCCTTATTACCAACATTATACATCTCTGTGATGCATGAGTTGTGTTAGTAGAGGATGCCTCTTCCCCTGGAATACACTGCACCCATGTACACAGTATTGCTGTGCACCTATACAGCACACTGGCATGTATTGTGCACCATATCTCACGTGTGTACACACCATTGCAGAATGTGTATATGTGTGGCAGTTATGTTTGCTCTGATGCTCACAGCCCCTATGTATTTGTCTGACACATACCTGGGATGATATGAGTACTGATGTCAATCGTTAACGCCTGACCTCTGATTTGCAGATCTCATCATCAGCAGTGCATATATGAGCAATACTATCTGATTACACTGACAACCTTCAAAGCTTAAGGTGAATATGTGGAGTGTACACACCCTTGTTGACATGCCAGCCTCTTCTATGATATGCAATGAGGCCACAATACTGCATATGCAAACATTACAAACACCTGATATGTGACATATGACCTGTGCAGTCCAATGCAGTATCAAACAAATGTGTTAATCATGCAGATGCTGAATGAGATGCATGCAATATGTGGGTTGCATAAGTGTGCACACCCTTAACACAATGGTTTGTTGCAGCAACTGTTAAGTAAACTACAGCAGCCACTATTCCTGGAAGGGGTAAACTAGCATGGCCCATCTTCACATGCCATTATTTGGTCACTCCGCCCTGCAAATGTCCCCCAACTCTGCCGGATTGCAAGGTCAGTTCATGTGCACAGCCCTTGGAGGTCACACAGTGCCTTCACTATTGCTGTGGAGTCAGGGTTATGTCTGGCACAATTCATGACCTTGACTGTGTTCAGATACAGCCATTCTTAGTGAGCTTTGGATGTATGATTCAGTTCACTGTTGTGTTTCAGGATGACACCCCTTCCCATCCTCAGCTTTATTGCAGATGCTTGACAACTATGGGCCACAAATGAGTGTTATTTTGCAGTGTTCCAAATTCCAAATACCATGTCTACAGGTCTAGTTCCTGCTAATGAACAGCAAACCTAAAGGTGTACACTGGCACAAGCAAGGTAAAAATGGGAATGGTGGCCTTGAGGTAGAGTGAGGTGTTGCTTGTGCACCACATGTATCTTTATGAATGCTGTCTTTAGGTTTCAGCCTTGGTTTTATGACACTATTACACATTGCAACACATGCCTTTGGGAGACCTGATGTTATGCATATGCTACATGTAGACAGCCCTGGATGATGTTTCCTGTGGAACAACTCTTCCGTCTGATTACCCTAACCCATAGGCCACACCTATGCAGATTCCAGGTAATTGTTGACACAGGTACTGCACAGGCAGTACTTGCTAGACATCATGCAAGTCCCTCAGTGTTGCTGCATGTTTCTATGCAGCCTTTGTGACCAGTTTGCAACATGTGTTTTCATCTGTTTTGGATAGGCATCCGTTTATTTTCTACATTAATGTTGTCCCATACTTCATACACACATACATGACTGTCTGCACTGTTTGCCATGGTATATGCAGTGGTGAGGTAAGGCTACTTTTCCCACTCCTGAGTTCTACCTTTCGGATATGGGATCCATTTAATGGTTTATAAGATGTGTGCAAGCCACAGCTGCCTCTGTTGCAGATGAGTGGGCAAATGTCATGGACATACTTCTTGGACAGCAGACCATTACTTGGTGTGACATTGAGACCCTGTACTTGATGGAAGGTGTGTACTCAAGAAGAGTGAATGCTGTCAGTACCTCACTAGCTGCTTCCACAATATGTTATTTGGAGTATGTACACACATATGCTTACAGTGTTTGTTAAGGTATGTATTCCCCATATTTGTTGGCCTAAAATAGGATTCCATATTACACATTAATTGCTCATGTTAGGATCACATTACAGGTTGTAAAAGGTGTGGAATGTGGTATTGTTATTTGCCATTGTTTAGATCAGGAGCAGTTACCATTGTAATAGTGGTGTATACACTGTTGTAGCCACTGTATAAGGATAATGTTTCAGACATGTCCCTACTGTAGGCCATTTGTCCCACCATTATGTTCATCTCTGTCCACATGTCTTGCACTGACAGGTTGTTAGGTATACTGCAGGACTCTTGCATAGCCTTCAGATATGCCACCATGGTGACCACGGTGACCACTGTGATGCAGTGCAGTTAAGAGCAACAATAAGTGAACATGTACAGCATGCATTATGGGTAGGTGTGTTAAATGTGTGCATGGCAAATAGCATGGCCATAACATGGGCAGTGTATTGGCAAACCTGAACAAAACAACTCCATACTCACCAGCTACAGGCTGCTGCCCCAGTTGTATACCAGAGGGATCTAAATAGTTGTGTGAGAGATGTAATGTCGGTAAACACACCTGTGTCATTGGTACAGGGTGGGAACAGCATTTCAGCACATCAACAGTACAAAACCACAATACTAGAGATTATGCACATCTGTTCATTACTACACTGCAGCAACAGACTATCATAGCTGGCATATGCATGGAGATATTTTACAGATGAAAATGGATAAGCAACAGTGGTCTACTAATGTGCCCTGGGGCCTTACCTGCATGCTCCTCATCCATTGTGTGGGTGGCACCCAGCTCCACAATGCTTTCCTCAGCTTGTTGGCTTGGCTGGCGGGCGGGTGCCCCAAGGCTGGGGAGGAGCTCCTCAGCATGTGTCAGTGGGGGCTGGATGGCATGACCCCCACCTCTGGCTAGCTGGTGCCTCCTAACTGCAGCAGCATGCTGAAGGGCATGGCAGATCAGATCTGTGCAGTGATGCCGTACCGGCTCATAATTGTGGTTGTGCAGGCTGACATTTACCCTGTGGACAAGCTTGTTCCACAGGGTGGTCCTGTCCTACAGATCCTGGGCCCTGTGCCTGAAGAGGATGGCATGATGGACTGTGAGGAACTGGATTATAGCATAATTTTCCAGTGGTGGGCAGGTGTTCCCGGCACATTGTACCCCGGAAGACAAACAGGTCAGAGGACCTCATACAGTTGTCCACATGGACATCAACAGTGGGTTTACTTGCAAATAATCCAGACTATACCATAACACTGTAAGCTGTCATGGCTTGTACTTCTTGTATTACACTCATGGCCCTGACCTGTCCAGTTCCCCCAGTGTTGGACACTTAATGGTATAATCCACTACACACCATTCATTTCTGTGTAGAGGGATGACAGTGGCCATCTTCCATGGGCATGGTGTGTGGATGGTGGCATGAGTGTGTTTGTTAGTGTGTGATGGGACTATGAGCCCATGCCTGTGTTCATGTAGGAGGCAAACTGTGATGTTCTCATTCCCCATGGTGACTTGCTGTTGTTGCCATCAGTCGGCATTATGTCCATGCTCACCACTGATGCGGGCAGGAGTGTGGGTGATGTGAAGATCCCCCTGTACTACTGTCGTACTGTTGTGGACAGGGTGCCACTGTTCCCACCTATCCTGTCTGATGCAGGTTGCCTGTATCAATGGCATGTGTGTATGAGGTGTGCTTTACCCCCAGTACAGGTTGACTTGTGTTACTGGCTCTGAGACTTCATACATGTGTGTAGACATGGTTGCAATTGGCCTTGGTGGTTTGCACATGTCTGATGGTTTGCACATGTCTGATGTGTGTATGAGGTGTGCTTTACCCCCAGTACAGGTTGACTTGTGTTACTGGCTCTGAGACTTCATACATGTGTGTAGACATGGTTGCAATTGGCCTTGGTGGTTTGCACATGTCTGATGGTTTGCACATGTCTGATGTCTAGGCATAGTCAGCCTTACAGGAGGTCACATGTAAACCTGCATGCTTGCTCAGATAGAGGTGCACTTGCTTCCAAGTTGTGGTCTGCACCTGTGTGTCCCTGTACACCCACTACAGCAACCTATTATGTGCTTTGTGTCTTGGTGGTGTCCACCAAGGGGGATTACTCTATCATTGGTGGAGGATGGTTGTACAGGGAAGGTACTGCTGATTCCATATAGCTACAGTGGATATGAAGTGTACACACCCCTGTTACAATGCATGGTACTTGTGCAATTGGAATATGACCCCACAAAAGCACATGTCAACACATTCCCCACCTGTGATGTGTCCTATAGCCTGCTCAGTTCAATAGGGAACATAACAACCTGTCCTGTGGAGACATATAGGTTCATAGGTGTGTACTAGGCTAATGGCCCTGGAGCCTTTACAAGCCTAGCTCAAGGGATTACCCTGGCATTGTGCCACCCGACCTTAGTTTCCAGTGCCTCTGTTGAGTAAAGCCACTGGAGTGATCCCTGTGGTGAATTTTCTATTTCCCATCCACTCATCAAGATTTCTCTTGAGGAAAACCAGTGAGGTGCTGTGCTTGACATGTATGGGAAGTCTATACCATAGCATGGACAGTCTCTGGGTTATGAACCTGTCCCTCCAGCATATGGGAAGTAATATTCAGTACAGTAAGCCAGCTGAATGTGTGTGCACATCCTTTCACTGGTATGTTGTGTAAACACCTGCTGAGATGATTACAGCATCCATTTGTCTTTGTACTCTTAACGTCATCTCACATCTTCACATGGCAATGGTTGCTCACCTTCAATGAAACAGCTTTGTTTCTTTTTTAATAGAATTGTAAAGGTTATGGGTCACATTTGAGGTGAGAAATGTTTTGACATGACTTCCTGTGGTCTCATTGGCATACAGCACACAGACCTGGCATTCCAACAGGGGTGTGTACACTTTGATATCCAGTGTATATGGATGTTGATATAGCTGTTAGTGATAGCATGGACAGTGGGTCATAACACAGTTGTACACTTATCCGATTACTATATGATGCCTACTGTAGTACCCATATCAGTGTCATGGCAATGCATCAATCGATAGCGGTACGCATTGTATTTTGTTGCATGCAGTGACAGTGATATTACACATGTGCAACATGCACATCCTAATTTCCAGACTGCTTCTGACTCATGTTATTACTTTTGTGCTGTTCAGCTGAACATACTCATACATACACATGCTCAGGGGATACCTGGTACACATTTGTGTTCTATTTCATTATGGCACACTGTATTTACAGTCTTGCGGCACACTGTATTTACAGTCTTGCAGCTTAATCATACATCTCAAACCTGCTATACCAGGAATTCTGGTCATTGCTAATTGCAGGAAGTCTGGTCATTGCTAATTTATATCTCTTTCATTTCCCTGCTATAAAAAATGCATTTGCATGATTTTGAGCACCGGGCAGAGCTGGTTAGCTAGGGTTAAACTATTCCCGGCTCCACGAAGACTGCTCTTCAATTTTTCCCTTGGAACTAGACACACTTTCAACTTAAGCACTCAAACCATTAATTTCACAGCCCAGCACTTGCTCAAAACTCATAGCAAGCGCTAATTAACCCTAGCACTAGACCCCCTATACTGTCCAGAAGGACAAGGCTCTCTATTCATCCCTACCAGCTAATCAGTAAAACAGCTCACTTTACCTATTCAGGCATGTCCAAAGGGCAGTTTCAGGTGTACTCTCCAGTCCAACTGGTGAATCTGGGGATTTTGAGGCAATGTTACAACTGCCTCATGTACACAAATACCCCTCTCCTCCTACCACCAAACACTAATATATGTAAGAGATGCAATTATACAGCCAAACTGGAGGCAAAGCTCTCTCAACCCAAGACTGGAACGGACAGTTGAGAAGGAAAATATTTGCAACACACCACCAGTCTCAAATAGACCTACTAAACCAACACCAGCAAATAAACACACATAAATACACAAAAACATACTCGGAGGCTCTAAATAAAAATCTGAAAAAGCAACAGAGACCTCCAAAGCAGGCACCCAAGCAACCTCCACAACCTATCACAAACCATGAAGCACATACTTCATATAATCAGTGTGCCACGCAGTCACAGCCCTTAAGGCAAAATAACATATCCAACACACTAGTAATAGGCAACTCTATAGTCAGGCACACTGACGTCCCACTAACTAGGCTGGACAAGGAGAAGGTTACAGTTAGCTGTCAGGTGCCAGGATCCGCCACATAACACAAGCACTCAGGTCACTCCAGAACAAGTACAAATATGACTCTGTCATTGTCCATGTTGGTGTGAATGACCCGAGACGTACCTCCCTGGACTACATGAAAAGAGACATGGAAGAGCTCTCTGATCACGTAGCCCAGGCTGGTATGACCCTGACCCTGAGTAGCATCCTGCCCTCACCAAGAATGATGCCACAGTATAAAGAAAAAATGATCAATTTCAACAATTGGCTAAGTTTCTGGTGTCATTCAAAGGGGATCCAGTATCTGTCCACCTGGGATGACATGCTCGATAAGCCACGTTGCTTCACAAGAGATGACTTGCACCTGTCACCCTTAGGCTTACGAATACTGGCCAAGGCTATTGCTGCCCCCATAGTGCCATTTTTAGGCAAGGATCAAAAGACAAACCCACCACGGTAAATAGCACAAGTAACCAAAAACTAAGGGTAATACTACTCAACACCATAAGTCTAAACCTCAAAATGCATGCACTCGAGGCACTCCTCAGTATGGCGAGCATCGATATCTGTGCAGTAACAGAAACCTGGTTTAAGGCTCCAGAGAGCACCCTAGCAGTACCAGGCTATAACTCATACCATACTTTTCGGCCACAGAACCCAGACCGAAACACAAAATGTGGGGGTGTATCCATATTTATCAAGGATACCCACACCTCCAGGTTAGTGGTACAGTACAATGCCTCAGAGATCATCCGTGTGCAACTAACAATAGACAAAACTGCAATTCAAATTGTAGCATGGTACAGATCACCCACCATGACCCCGGACCCCCATTCCGCATTTCTGGAGACACTGCAAAATATGAAGGTCCTACCAAATGTCCTAATATTGGGTGATTTCGATTACCCAAACATTAACTGGGAGAACTACTCAGGTACTAACTCCCTTGCCTAACGCTTCCTAGAATTTATAAACTCAAACACCTTGGATCAACTGGTCAACACCCCCACCAATGGTGACAACATATTGGACCTGGTCATCACCAACATGGGCGACAGGTGTTCTACACCGGAGGTCAAACCCTCGCTGGTTAAATCAGACCATAGACTAATCACTCTGGATATCCACATTCCGCCACACCCCCAATCAAGGAAACCACTGTGAAAAACTTTTCAAAAGCAAACTTCACATTACTTAAGACCGAGGTGGAAAGGTTCACAACCCCCACGCTAAAGAACAATGCTGTCCAAGCTGTTGAATCCCTTACAAAGGCACTCTATGAGCACATGCAAGAATGCATGGATCGTGCTATCCCAAGCAAAACCAAGACTCACTCCTCCAAGAAAAGGAAACCAGTCTGGTGGACCCCTGCCATAAACAGACTATACAATAGGAGGAAAGTAGTGCAGAAAAGAGTAAAATCCCAAGAATGAAAGACATCCCTGATCAGTATCAGCAAGAAACTACGTTCCCTCATAAAATCATCCAAGGCTAGCTTCGAAAGAAAAATTGCCAAGGACTCCAAAGATAACCACAAAGTATTCTTTAGCTATGTCAAGAACCTAAGTGGAAACTCTCAGATCTGCTCTGAGTTAGTGCAGAATGGCACAAAATACACTGAACCGACTGATATTGCCAACATTCCTGTAGACAGGTTTAGTGCAAACTTCACCCCCTAAAGGTCCCATAACCATACCAGAAGAATGTAGTGCCCCAGAAATCACTGATGCACAGGTTAAAACAACCCTATCCAAAGCCAAAAATGCAGCTTCAATGGGACTAGACGTTGTCCAAGGCTGTGTCTTACATGAGCTCCAAAGTGAACTAACCCCTCACCTATACTCACTGTTCAAACTCAGCCTCTCTACAGGCTACATACCCATAGAGTGGCACGCAGCAACAGTTATCCCGCTCCACAAAGTTGGAGCCATAACAGACCCCAGGAACTATAAGCCTGACTAGGCTATGGAGCACATCATCACGGAATTCATTAACAGAGACATTGGGAACCTTCAAACATTGGACCCTACCCAGTTTGGCTTTGATAAGGGCAGATCATGCCTCCTAAACCTGATGAACTTCTTTGAGACAGTTACCAAGGCTTTAGACGAGGGAAAGGAGGTCCACACAGCCTACCTAGACCTGTCAAAGGCTTTTGACACCATTCCCCATTCTGGTATTATAGACAAGCTCACCAGCCTGAACATAAACCCCTACATCATGAGATGGGTTGCCAATTGGCTCACTGATAGAACCCACATGGTGAGAGTTGCAGGAGCTAGGTCTGACTCTAAACTGGTTACAAGTGGCGTCCCCCGGGGCTCAGTCCTGGGACCCCTCCTGTTCGATATATACTTTTCAGAGGTACAGACAAGCACAGGAGGACTAAGGCTGACCAAGTTCGCAGGCGACTGCAAACTGGGGGCCACAATTGACTCTCCAGCTGATACAGACATCCTCCAGAAGGGTCACTGAGACGGATACCTGGTGTCAAAATCATAACCTCAAGCTAAATGCTAAACAGTGCATAGTCATCCCCTATCATGACCTCAAGCTAAATGCTAAACAGTGCATAGTCATCCCCTTTGGAAAAAACAAAGTACGCATGAACTACCACATTCGTTGTAATCCCCTAAATACAGAAAATGTAATAAGGGATCTGGGGACCCAAGTAGATAGTAATCTCTCCTTTGATAATCATATTGCCAAGGTGGTTAGAAAATCCTTCTATGTGGCCCACCTAATCACAAAAGGGTTTGCATCTAGAAGAAAAGAGGTTATTGTGGGTACTCATCACTCAGGAGACCCATCATAGAGTACAATGCCCCATTTGGGATGTACCTTACAAGATACCTACAACAGCTGGAAAGACCACAGAAGTACCTCACCAAGAGGATTTACTGGCCTCAAACATATGCCCTATACAGCCAGACTGAAGAAATTCCAGCTGTACTCGGTTGCATACCGCTTACTCAGAGGTGATCTCTGTCTGACATGCAAGGCCATGTCCAACCCAGAATTGATGGACATGCTCCACCTAAAAAAACAAATCCCCAAGAGCCACATGCTCTAGGGATCTAAACCTCACCACAATGATAAATAGGACATGCTGGAGGGATAGATTCCTGCCCCAGAGACTCCCCATGCTTTGGAACAGGATTCCAATCTACATTAGGCAGATCCCCTCACTAACACTCTTCAAGAGAAACCTTGACAAGTGGATGAGAAACAGAAAATTTACCCCGGGGATCACTGCAGTGGCTCTGCTGGACCGAGGCACCGGAAACTAATCTAAGGGGGCGGTGAAAGCAAACACATTCTGGCTAGGCTTATAGAGCAGATGTCCTAGTACTTACCTATGAACCTATGCTCCACCTAACTGGGTGACAAAACAGGGAAGTCAATTTTGATAACGTATCAATATAGCTGCCATAACGCAAGTATATGTGTAAGTGATTACAGATATCCGTCACAACTGTGAACGTTGTCCAGAAGAACACTGTACAGTTGGACTCTTGTTGATTCTAAATATGTTATATACACTTTTAGGGACTTTTCTTGTCCCTCCCAAAACATAAGAATATCGTCTACAAAACGTCTATATATAATTGTATTAGTACTTGTGACCATTAGAAAATGTTTTTCCCGATGATATACAACTAAATTCACATATGAATTTGCACATGGGGTGCCCATCGCTACACCTCATTGCTGTAAATAAAGCTGTTGTTCATATACAAAGATGTTATTAGAAAGTACTAAATCTAATGGAGTGCATATCAACAAGTTCTCTTCATTACTAACAGTCTGATTATGACAGGATTCTAAGAAATGTAAGAGATAATTTGTATGACTTACTCTGGATGAGCAACTATATACTTTTTTATCAGTAGATAAAACTGCAATTCTACCTTGTATTAAAGGTTTACCCAAAGTACACAACCCCCAATGAGACCCATAGTAGATGGAGGGGGACGGATAACAGAATCCATCTCATTGTACATAGAAAGTAAATTAGGACCAATAGTAAGAAACATATCTAGTATTCTCAAAGACCCAACACAATTATTGGATCATTTGAGAGAGAAGGCAGTTGAATTAAATGGGAAGCAGTAATGTTCACGTTGGATGTACAGAGTTTATTTACTGTTATTCCTAATGACCATGGCATAGAAGCAATAAGAGAAATACTCAATACTGTGGTGACAGTTAGTAATGAAGAAAACTTGTTGATATGCACTCTATTAGATTTAGTACTTTCTAATAACATCTTTGTACATGAACAACAGCTTTATTTACAGTGATGGGGTGTAGCGATGGGCACCCCATGCACAAATTCATATGCAAATTTAGTTATATATCATTGGGAAAAACATTTTCTAATGGGTCACAATCTGAGTACTAATATAATTACATATAGACATTTTGTAGACAATATTCTTATGTTTTGGGAGGGACAAGAAAAGCCCCTAAAAGAGTATATAACATATCTAGAATCAACAACATCTTTTTAAAATTCACAGTTACTCACTCACATGAAGTAGTGAATTATTTAGATGCAACAATTTATAGAGATGAATGGGGGAATGTTAATACTAAATTATATCGTAAAGAATGTTGGAGAAATAGTATATTGGATCATAGTAGCATGCATCCAGGACACGTGTTTAATAACATAGCGGAAGGACAGATGAAAAGAATAAAAAGAATTTGTAATGTTCCACATGACGAGAAACAAGAAAGAGAGAGACTAGAGAGGTTATTATTAGAAAGAGGCTATAAAGAAACTGAACTAGAAAGAGCTAAAGTGAATATAGAACAAAAAGAAAAAAGTAAAAATTGCCTCTGCAGATAATGACAATAAAAGTGGTAATCTTGAGAATAAGAAACATCCTGTTCGCTTTATGACTAACTATACTAAAGACAATAAGATGATGACTGATATAAGGAAAAACTGGCAGGTCCTAACTATTGATGAAGAAACAGAGATGGGTAGGTGAAACACCCAGTTTTTCCTATAAGAATAATAAAAACTTAAAACGTTTGTTATGTGGAGAGAAGAGGAAGGATGTACTTACACATTATGAATACTTGGGTACATTCCTATGTGGGATATGTAAAATATGTAAAGTAATATGTATCGAACAAAGATATCAACATCCAAATATGGGTTTTTCATTTGAACCAAGGTTTTATGCTACATGTAATAGTACCAATATAGTTTATCTTGCTAGTTGTAATTACTGCCAAAGTTTTTATGTAGGAAAGACCCTGAAACGTTTAGGAGATATCAACATCTATATGATATTAAGAATAAGAATATACAAAAAGTAAGAAGGAACCTAAGAGGGGGAGACAACAATAATTACTTAGAAAGAAAGAATTGAGTTACAATGGATTTTTAGACTACGAGCTCATCTAGCACCAGGACTTAATAACAACATCAATATTAAGCCAGTGTTGGATGCACACTCTGTTAGAGTCAAATAAGATGTGAAAATCTCTTTTAGAAGTTGATTTTATAATTGATTAATTGATGCATTTATGGTCACATGAGGTGTATATATTAACTTGTTTGTATCACCTTTTTAAAATTGTCAAGGATCTGAAGAAGCATACATTTGGTTACGCAAAAGCACTCATCCATTTTATTTTTAAATAAATCAACTATTGAATACAACACTTTGAATTATACAGCCGTGGTGGTTACTTCAGCATTTATTTTATTCTTAACATATATAACTACATTTACCCTACTGTTGAATGACTGTCCAGCATGATATGTTTGAGAAAGCATCACGCATATCTACAGCTCAGATGCCCTAGTGGTAACTAGCTGTGGCTCTGGTGTGCAGGGTCCTGGGTTTGAGACTTGCAAGGGCTGATTATTTTGTTGATGGGCAGAACAAGGGCTGGTGGATACAGAGTGATTAAGACACATTTAGGCAGTTGTAAGTGGGTTTGTGCGGTGGTAAGCAATGCTAACTTTCGGTTAAATATGCTTATAGACAGTTAGCCTGAAAAGTGCTTAATCTGTGTAGGTATTGCTTAGCACCACACAAACAGGCTTAATCCCACTTACTGCTGCTTAAAAGTGCTTACTCCCACTTACCCCCGTGAAAATGTCTTTTAAAAGAAAAGCAAAAAGGAGTGATAGGAAAGTGGTGAAAAAGGGGGCACAAACAGGGAAAGACAATAGGGATATGCAGGATGGGTAGGGAAGGTCCATAGCTGTTCATTTCTTCTATAGCAACAGCTGTGCATATATACTGAATTTGGAGGTATATTTTGACACTCAAACCCTTGATAGAGGGGTGAGGACAGCAATCATGTGCTGTGAAGCCAGTTAGATCAGATTACATGTGGATACGTATGCAAAATGGACAGCTATTTATGGGGCAAAATTTTTTGGGGGAACAGATTGCCCTTTTATAAGGTGTGAGTGGGATATTAGGGAAGAATAGTAGGTATATTTCGGGAGGTAGGTTGGGTAGGAAGACAGACAAGACAGCATACAGAGGCAGTATATGACACATGTGGGGGGTAAACATCTTGGACGGGAGGAGAGTTTGGAAATCGGAAGCCCATGAGCCTCCAAATGGAAACAGTGAGACTGAGGTCCCCACCCATGAGCAGTCACCACTGCACCTTCATGGCCCCAAAGGTGGCTGTGCTGGAGGCTGATCAGGAGGGGCAGGCTGACCCTCTGGTTGCACCACACAGCCCTCAAGCTGGTGTAGCAGATCTCCAAACTCCCTTCAGAGCTCACCATGCACCAATCCATTTACCTGTCTTTGGATGACAGTATCCTGTCTGTGCCCACTCCTTGGGGGGGGGGGTTCACCCAAAGGTGGTGCAGGACCAACAGACGAGTAGGTCCTGGGGTGGGTCCCAGATGTGCTGGTGCCCGGTGCCATGGCCAGATGAGGTGGGAAGAGGTGGGTCCGCTGGGACCGGCCTTCCCAAATGTGCTATGGTGTTGCAGTTTTAGAACATATGTGGGTTAGTAATAGTCAACACAATCCAGGATTAGTTATAACAGCATGCATAGATATTCCCATTAACCCATACTACCAGATTTGGAACAGTTGCATAGCAAACAGAACACATGCATATATGGAACCACAGTGGCCATTACAACAGCATGCAGGTTACATTGATAGCAAGAGGCCCCTAATGATAGTATTTCAACATAGAACATTAATAGAAACACATTTCAATATTTGTTGAACAACAGAACATATGTCCCAGCACTAGGTTTGGTGTAATTTGTGTGTTTAGATTATTGTTGCAGATATGGTGTTGGGGGGGAGATGTCAATTAACAACTTATATAACCTTGCGGTACTCACAACTTTAATGATCATTGCTCTAATCATTACTCTACAGGTATTATTACGACACCCTATGGCCTTGGTTTGGGCAGTGATAGGTTGGTACACAGTGTATACTTCAACTGTCTTATAGCTAAATTCTACTTCTCTTACCTGGTAGACCTGTGGAGGGAATATTTTTTATCACTACCTGACTGTTTCTACACATATTCCCAGATTCTTAGTTGTAATTATGCACATACCTCTCAATCTCTTAATGCACAACATCTGGACAAAGCTTGACAACATGGGGGTACAAATATTTTGAATATTGCTCAAACTTTTAGACAGTTGCTAGAGCAACAGGATTTGTTTTAATATACATTTTCTGAAGGATTTGAAGTCTGACACAAATGTATGTCATTATTTGGCGAGTACAATCCTAAGATCATCCCACTGATTTGCCAGGAAAAAAAAGGAACAGGCCAAAAATATGAGCCAAATATCTGGACATTCTGGGAAAATCTGTACAGTTGAGAGGTATGATTATGCATACAGCTTCCTACTACTCCCAGGATTCAAACCATGGCTGTCTCAGCTAAACATACAACATTCTCTGTTTCATCAAAGTGAGCTATTTAGACCGCCATCTGTTTTTTCAGTGTTTTCTTTCTAAGTCTCTCTTGGTTGTACAATCTGACCTTGTAATTACAACAGTCTTACACAGACATTCCTAGACATATTTTTTTATGTAGCACAGTGTGAGAAACAGTGGTTGACACAACCAGTGGCGTAACTACGAGAGGCGAAGTGAGGCAATGAGGCAATTGCGCACAGAGGCAGGTGCAAGGGGGGTGCAGAACCGGGCTGGCTGAGAAATTTATTTTAATTAAAAAAAACAAAAAAACAAAAACTTTTTTTTTTTTTTTTTTTAAAAGGGCATTCCTCTTTAAGAACGCCCTTTACATCCCGTCCAGTTGCACAGATGCAACAGGTGTTTGTGACCTGTTTTCATCTTCTGTGCGACTTGGGGAGGGCTGCTACTAGTGTGTCAAATGTAGGTGCATTTCATTGTGTGTTCTGGTACCTAGAGCTGGTTTTAAATAAAAAATCCCGACCTGCGGATCGCACAACTCAAGTTTCTGTTAACCTTGTCGGGGACTCGGCAGGATGTAAAAGTGAAGATACCTCTCAACCGTACCGAATTCCAAGGTATTTACCAGTTTTTAGGGCAAACTAATGGGGTACCACGAATTTCTGCATAGCCCTTTTAATTAATGATTTTTTTTTTTGCATTGTGGCATTGCCACTTTAAATTTATGGCTGATATCACCACACATCACCAGCTTTTAGGGCATGCGTGTTGACATCAGCTACTACTGCCTGTTGGGCTAGGTTGGAATTGGATATCTATTTTGAACTATTTGGAGGGAAACAGTTACAGAAATGGCAGCAGAAGGTCTCAGCCTTCAGTTAAGAAAGTCCATTAGTGCTGGGCAAAAGGTTAAGTTTGTTTTTTTATCTGCCTAACTAACTACAAGCTGGAGCGGTGTCATTTTATCTGCTTAACTCCTCAGTCCAGAAGCTGTGTGTGTGTATTTATTGTATCTGCTTACTGGACTCACTGTTTTACAAGCTGTCTGCTTAACGGACTTTAACAAACTCCAAGCTGGGGCTGGGTGTGTTATCTAATTTGCTTAATGGAAAGCTGTATTCTTAACTGAAAGTTGTATTTTTATGTATTGGCTAAATGTGGTTGGGGTGTGTGGGGCTGTAATGTGTTATTTTATCTGTGTAACAGACACAACAGAGTAGACTCTGGAGTCTGGACTCTGCAAGTAAAGAAAAATTTGTGCGCCCAAAGTAACTGTTGTTCTTTCCTGTCTAGTCCTGGTCTTCATGCATCCTGCCCATGCAATTTTTATATACAATTGTTGGGCTACAGTAAGGAGAGTATTTGCTTGCTAGCCTTGTTCCCTTTCTTATTGCCACTGCTTATTTCATTTTACAGCAAGGTAGGTACTTCTTTTTTAATTTGTGTCTGTTACAAGGGGGTTGAACTTCTTATTGCTTGCTGGTTAAACAGAACATTGTGTGTACCATTCGTTCCCTTTTATTTACATTGCTGCTGCTTCTTATTTAATTTATGTGTCTGCCCCAAGGGGGTTGAACATCTTATTGCTTAAACAAAACATTATACGTGTTGTTCATTCTGTTCTTATCCACTACTTAGTGGAGGGAGGTGTGTGTGAGCCTGCACTTGAGCACGGTCATGTACTGAGAGCCAGGTTAGGTTCCAAAGCAAGTTCAGAAATCATATTCAGAGGCTGGCTGTACAACTTTAACATATAATTAATTTGTCCCAAGGAGTATACGATCAGTTTCTGTTCCCGAGGACCTTTGTCTTGCAGTTCACAGCCATTAGATGGTCAAGTGAATGTTGTTATTGTAGAGATGATTCCTTAAGGAGAAATCAAACTACATAATATTGAGGCCATAGTGGTAGTAGATAAGTTAGTATATTCTCTCAAAAACTTGACTTGGTTGTTCTATGCAATTTCTAAGGGGGTCAGGGGGGATGTATGTGTGTGGCATACCTATCAACTGTACAGATTTCCACAGAATGTCCAGACTTTTGCCTTATCTTTTTGGTCTGTTTCTCATAAAAATTCAGTTTTTTTTTTTTTTTTTTTGACAAATCGCTGGGATGAACTAAGGATTAAAGTTACTAAATAATAACATGTATTTGATTTTCAGACTTCATATCCTGTAGAAAATTCATTCTAAATCAAATCTTGTTGTTCTAGCAACTTTCTAAATGTGGCCTTAGTTTGGGCCTTTGTCCCCAACATTATAGCAGGCTTTTTCCAGATTTCTTGTGTGTGTGTGTGTGTGTGTGTATGTTCAGCTGTCCAGGTTTTTTTCAGAATGTCCAGATTTCTGCCCCATATTCCTCCTGAGCTTTTCTCTTCCTCCTGAGCTTTTCTCCCCGGGCCTCCACTGAAAAAGGGATTTTGCACAGATGGACTATCCCGTTAACAAATGCCAAATAAAAAGGATTGAAGTTGCTAAATAATAACAGACATTTGAGTTTTAGATGTCATATCCTTTAGAAAAATGCATACTAACACAAATCCTGTTATTCTACAATTATTACATTCATTAGAGCAATATTTATAATCCATCCCTATTTATTTTAGGCTTTGTCCAGATTTCTTGCATTAAGAGGTTGAGGTATGCATGTGTGAGAGTGAAATGCCCTATTTAGAGTTAGCAGGTGGAATTTATTTTCACATACATTTTCAAGGAATTGTGAGCTTCAAGGGAAGAGATGTTTACTGTTCATGCTAAGTCTGCTTAAAATGTGCAACTGTTTTGTTTAGCAAATGGTATCAGTGTTGTGGTGCAGAATGTCAAAACAGTCTTAGTAGCAGAGCAGGTAGCATACTTGCATCTTGATGTAGAGGGCTGTAGGTTCTACTCCCACCACATGTAGATTTGTATTTTAAGGGGGTGGAGTGCTGCAGTCCTGAGTATGTCCTCCTTTGGATGAGATGCCTAGTAACTATGAACCTGTGTTTCCGCTTGCCACTTATTCCTATTGCAATATACAAGCTTAGCATTTTTTTTTAAATGGAACATAGGCAATTTATTGTTTAAGGGCAGTAGGCACTGAATTTGTAGATCAAGCACTGAAATATAAAGCTGTTTTTTAGCAACAACCTCTCCATTAGTTTCAGATCTCTTTAATGTGAAATTATTCAGATGACTTTTACTTCTGCAGAGATTGTGCATATTGACTGATATTGGTAGATTGTAATGATAGACGTTTAAGTGGCCTTTTATGGTCGAAATGTTCTGAATTGGGCAATTTGTCATTATTGGTTCATATGTTTTGTTTCATTGCTTAATGGAAAAAATGTTCAAAACTATAAAACACACTCTTAAGTGGTGCTGTATTAACAAGGGATATAATTCAATTATTATCAGGAAGGTGAATCAAAGCAGTTATGCATGGTTCTGAAATGTGTGCAAGGGGCCTATGATATGAAAACAGTCCAAATGTAAACTTAACCTGCCACTGGCCAGATGCATTTTCTTTGAATTATTGTCTATTTATTTATTTTTGTTTCTTTTCAGATGCAGTTCTAGAAAGACCGTCATTTTTTTTGTAAATGAGTGGCCAGGAATGTGCTTTCAGAAATGTGATAATCATTGGCATTTTAAATGTTGCATGATGCTCTCGCGGGACTTGCGCGGGCTTCGGCTTCAGGTAGGTGTTTGGTTTGTGGGCTTGCTTGCTGTTGTTCAGTCGCTTCGTGGATCAGTCTGTTTGTTTGGGTGCGCGGATCTGTCTGTAGCTTGCTTGCTGCTCGGTCGGTCGCTTGGTCTCGTGGATCAGTCTGTGGCTTGCTGTTGGGTCAGCCGCTGGGCTAGGTAGGTGAAGGGCTGTGTGTTTATCTGTAGTATTCTGGTTTTAACACTGTGCTGGGAGATGTTAGGAATGTGCGTATTTTCGTTGAACTGGACTTATCAGAGCTGGACAGTTCTGTGTTTACTCAACGTTGTACAGGTACCGAATATATTTGCGTTTAAGTACAACTTATTGTTCACTATTTTATGTGCCTTGTTAAGCTGAACAAATGGTACGGGATCGCTTAAAGAAGGCTCTCGAAGAAAGAATTTTAGGGGTTAGAAGAACAATGATTACTGCCTTTCTCTGTTATGTGGGACAGGTATGTATGTATCGCATACTGAGGCAGATTGGGCACTCTAAATTGACCGTAAGTGTGAGAGAGTGCGTGCGAGTCTGTTGTGTGGAAGAGGTATTGCTGCAGGGCTAACCACCCTGCGGTGTAAATAAGCGATCTTACTTAAGTTACTTGAGCAGGTGGAAGAATTGTTTTCTACACTGTTATACTTAACTTCTGATGTGGTTCCAGCAGACTGGAAAACTGGCATAACAGCGGTCTGGTCTGGAGACTCTCAAGGTTGATGAGTCTTTAATAAAGGATTTTTCTGTATTTAACTTGAGCTTCTGTCCTTTTGTCATGCTTTAGTACTGCTTTGCTTATTTGGTGTTTTTTACTTGTTCAGCTTGCTCGCCATCCTTTTTGTTTATCAGGTTGTTAATTCCACACTAATGCTTCTCTGGTAAATTTGAAACAGTTAAATGAGTTTGGTGGGTTGTATTTGTATTGCATGTTATAAAACCATAAGTACCTTGGCTAAGGGTATGCAGTCTAAACGATTAGATTAAACTGTCAATTTACATGTGCACTTTAACATGCTGTCACATCTCTGCAGTGCAACTCCATGTAGGCCATATGCCTTTACTACAATATACTAGAATAATCAGAATTTCATCTCGATGGCTTGGGTTCCCGGGGGTGGGGGGGGGGTGTTGGGGCGCCTATGAAAAGTTTGCCTCAGGGCGCTTCTAACGTAGTTACGCCACTGTATGTCTAACTGCTTTGGGGATAATTGCCAAAGTATCATCTTCAGGACAGACATTACTTGGTATGCATTCTTCTTTTTCAAGTTAGTCTACTTCTGTCCCCTCCCCACCACCACCACCACATCTTTGTGCTTCCTTCCCACCACCACATCTTTGTGCTTCCTTTTTAGAAATGTATGACCTAACATTCAAATAGCAGCATATTCGGTCTTACTCATAAATATAAAGAATTGTGCAATGATAGAAGCTAATGTAGCTGTAACAATAATTATTTAGATACTTAAATGTGCATTTTAAGTTTGTACTTTCATGTTGCACACCATAAAAATTAGGTTGCCACTGTCCTGTATTATGATTAAAAAGGGCTATATACCTGCTGTCAAACATGTAGGCTAATGACCACAAGGGCCTTTTAAGCCTAGCCATGCATCCCAAATCTCTGACAAGTTCTGGTACCCATGATAAGTGTAACCATTTATGGGCTGCCTGTGTCCATTAGAGACATAAGTGCCACACCAGGGATTAATTTCCTGCTCCCCATCCAGTTGTCCCAGTTGCACTTGAATTAGGTTAGGGATGAACTCTGCATCACATGGATGGGGGACCTGTTCCAGAGAAAGTGCAGTTTCTGGGATACATACCCGTCTCTCCAGCAGGTCCTATTATGTTACAAGCAAAGTTTAAGTCTTCAGAATGGGTAATTCTGGTGCCACTGTTTTGTGGATATGCAGGAGGTCCATCAAAGTGGGATCTGACAATGCCCAGTATGCCAGGCGTAGATCTTTCCCCCCTCAAAATCCTGTAGGAGACAGGATAGGCCACTAAAGCAGTTTGTATAGGACATGTTACTTATGCCCTGTTTTCTTTTATTGAGGAACCTCTAATTGCTGTATATGCCTGGTTAGGTACATACCAAAAAGGCATTGTACTCAACAATAGGTCTAATGAATGCCGAATACAATGGAACAATGACTTCCTTGGACCTAGATGCCATAACTTTGTGTATAAGTTGCACAACATAGAATGGTTTTCGCACTACTGTAGATACATGATGGTGATGATCAAAAGCTAGATTACTGTCAATACATGTCACTAAGTAACTGACTACTGGGTCCACAGTAATGGGTGTGTTGTCAATATGATAGTTACAAGGGTTGTATGACTTCCCAAAGGATACCATTATGCATTTCTTGGCATTTAGTTTTAGTCCATGGCTCTAAAACCAGTTGTTCTCTGTGTCAGACCCTCTTGGAGAACATGTGTGTCATTGCGGGATTCAATGACAGCTCCTAATTTGCAATCATCTGCAAATTTAGTCAGCCAGAAGCCATTGATATTGGTCTTGACTTCAGAGAAGTCAATGCCAAATAGGAGTGGTCCCAGGACAGATCCATGAGGGAGTCCACTTGTGAATGGCCTCTTTGTAGAGGTGGCCTCTCCAATTCTAACTTGCTGGGTCCTGTCTGTGAGCCTGTTGGCTATCCACTGGGTGACATAAGCGTTTGTAAAAAGGAAAGGACCACCAGCTAGCAAAACCAATGTTCTTTATTCTCTAACATCTCGACTATAAAAAAGTCTTAAAGGAGTTTGTACCTGATGTCTTGAGTTTGCCGACAATACCCAAGTGGGGTAGTGTGTCAAATGCTCTGGCCAGGGCAAGGTAGGCAGTGTGAACCATATTTCCCTCAACCATTGTTTTAGTGGCCTTCTCAAAGAAATCCACCATGATGAGTAGGCATGACCTGTCTTTGATGAAACCAAATTAGGTCGTGTCCAGTATCTGGATGTTTACTATATCATTATTGATCATTTCCATGATATTTTTTTCCATGGCTTTGCATATGAGACTAGTGAGACTTATAGGTCTGTAGTTCCTAGGGTCTGTAAATGGCCCACTTTTGTGCAGAGGGATGAATGTTACTGTTCTGCATTCATGAGACACAAAGCCAGTTTGGAAGCTACAGTTTAAATAACAATTACAGAGGTCCTGATAGGTCATGTTTCATGCTATTTAGAAGGCATCCTGAATATTGTCTGGGCCCATTCATGAAGTGTTCTTGGCTTTAGAGAGAGCATTAAAGACCTGTTCCCTGATGATAGCAGGCAGAGTTATATTTGATGGTATTTTCTGATAGAAGGTTGAGAGCAGAGAGGGGTAAAGTTGGAGCTGAATCTGTTGGCCAGTATGTTTGGCTCAGTATAGGTGGCTCCAACAATCAGCTCTGCAAACAATTGTGCATTGTCTTTGAGGTTGCAGACATAGCTAAAGAATGCGTTGTGGTTGCCCTTGGCCTGGAAGGTCAAATTTGGCTTTGGTAGACTTTGTCCCCCGAGTTATTTGTTTAGTTTGATGACAGTGCTTTTATCCTGCTGGGTTCTGCACCTCCTAATTTTTGCCATGATTTTCTTCCTTCTATTATACAGCCTATTGATTTTGTGATTCCACCAGGATGGATTGTTTTTTTACTTTGTTCTGTACTTCCTCCTGGTGGGTACAACTGCCTCTATACAGCTAATAATATGCTTGTATAGAGTTTCTGTGAACAGTTCTGGATAGGCAGCAGTGTTCTCAGGGTTTATGGGGGCTTGAAATTTGGCCAGGTTATCACTTAGTAGGAAGTTAGCCTTAGAGTAGTTCCTGAATATTCCAGGGTTAGTTGAGGTCCAGGTTTATTTTTACTTCAAAGGGGACCATTTTGTGGTCTGACCTTACCAGGGAAGACATTACACTAGGGGGTGTGCAGCACTCATCCATATTAGTGAGGACCCAATCCAGTATGGTTGCACCCCTGGTTGGTATATTGACAATCTGTCCTGGGAGTTTGTGTTTACAAAATCCAGGAATTTCTTTGTCTGTACATTTGGTGTAGTATAGGATTCCCATTTAATAGTGGGGTAATTAAAGTCACCCAAGAATATGGTATTAGGTTGGATGGTGAGTCTTTCCTGGGTCATAGATGGAGACCTATAGCTTGCAAGGACGTTGTGTTGGATTTTGCTTAGTGCGATTTGAACATTTTGAAGCTCAAGTCCATTGCCCTGTTTGACCAACCTAGAGGTATATTTATTTTGATTCAAATCAAGACACCTTCACCTTTAGTCCCTGTCTGTGTAGTAGCTGGTTAAAATGTTTGGAAGGCATTATAATCCTCCATTGTCATTGTACTCTCCATGGCTTTAAACCATGTCTCAGTGACCACATCCATTCTATAGGGTGAAGAGAGCTTCTAGAGAGTGGAGTTTTTTGCTTATACTCCTAGCACTGAGCAGTAGTACCTTTACATTTTCTTGGTTTTGACTTGCTATGTTGGAAGTACTTTCATTTGGCATTGCCTAAAACAGGCACTATGGGGGATGAGAACGTTTTAGCTAATACTCAAAAGCATAGAGTGTAGAGATGTAGAGCATTCCTGGCAAAGCAGTGTGATCTGCTGACCATCTCCTTCTATGCTGACAAATATTGCACCCTCTTAGAATGGCACCAGAAACTAAGCCAATTATTAAATTCAGTCATCTTCTGTTCATATTGTGGCATCAGTTTTGGAGAAGTAAAAATGCTACTTGATGCTAGGCTCATACCAGCCTGGGTCACATATTCTGAGATACCCATGATGTATCTCTTCATATAGTCTAGGGAGGTACGTCTCAGGTCATTTACACCCACATGGACTATGATTGAGTCATACTGGTACTTGTGGTCCAATGACCTGAGTGCATGAGTAATGTGGTGGATCCTAGCCTCTGATAAGCAACTGACCATGACTTTCTCCTTACTCAGCCTGGTGAGAGAGAAATCAGTGTGTCTCACAATGGAGTCTCCAATAACCAGAATGTTGGATTGTGTGGTGACTTGCCTTATAGGCTTAGAAGTAGAGACTCCTTGGGATGTGGCTGTATGTGTTGATGTGGTCGTTGTTTTGAAAGAATGTTTTCAGGGCTGCTGAGAGTGTGTGCTTCATCTAGGAGGTCTTTGGGGTTTAGGAAGTTTACATGCAAGTACCTCAGCATATGTGGGTCTCTATGTCTCCTTTGTATTGTGCGTGATGGGTGTAATGTGTGTACTACTGACAACCTTACTGACATTAGGAGCACTTTTATGTGAGAGCTTTGCCTCTAGTGACATTGATATGGTATGTGAGAGATGAATTTGCACAGTTTGTTTGAGAATTAACTGGTTATCAGTAAATATGAGGCAGTTTGTACAGTGCCTCAGATCCCCATATCCACCAAGCTGGTAATGGAGATAGTGGGAAAGTTCATATCCATGGTAACAAACCTTTTTTTATTGAGTAGACAGTTGGACTGAGAATATAAAACAATATCAGGAGTATCTGTTTTGCAATGCTGGGGACAGTGCTTGCCACTGCAAACTAGTTGTCTTCTGTGCAACTAGCTATTGGTGAAATTGCAATCATGCTTTTTACAGGAAAAATGTCACCGATGATGCCTGTGTCTATACAGGACATTGTCAAACAATTGAGGGGAAACTAATAAAGTAGGTATTGATGGTTTATGGATAAAATGTTTAGGCAAATATTCTGAAGTCGGAAACAAATCAAGCAGTACTTACTGAAAACTAGGAATTAGCTTGTCAAGAATGATGAAAAGAGAGGAGTAACATGAATGGCTACTGCGTGGCTTCTGCTAGTGCTGGTCTCACCACAGCTTCACTCTGCTGGGATACAGTGTTCATTTGCTTCTTCTCGCACCAGAAGCAACATATTAACACCATTTCCAAGATGAGAAGCAGGCCACAGCCTGTTTGGTAATCCACAGTCTTGTCCAAGATGATACAAGGATCTGTAGGGCTGTTGTAGCCTCTTCCTGGTAGATGCCTTGAATAGCAGCCAGACCAATCAGGAACATCAAGTACAGACACTCACTGCCCAACCAGAAACAGTCAGGAATCAATGCACTCTGCTGCTTCACTCACCAGGACCAAAATATAAGCACAAATTCCAAGCAGACACGTATAAAGCAGTTATTAGGCTTTGCTGATCACCAGAATCTTCAGGAAATAATGTCCCTGTGCTCCTTCTCTCACGAGGAGAAGATGGTAGCACTTACTCCAATATGACTACTTAAGAGGCAGAATGTGGGCTCTGCAATAATTGCTGGTCTTGGAGTAGATGTTCCAGATTTTAAAGGTAAGATGGAAAAATTGGTCAATATCCTAAGAGCTGTAGTGTGCACTAAAGAGTTAGATATGAAAGAAGGGGCAGCTTAAGCTTTAGCTGTCTAAGTTTGGAGCCACTAAAATAGCAAGATAGAGTGGAAGGGATGGGCACTTTGCATTCTGGTTCTATGGAATACAATGGGATGGACAGTAAATTTAAATAGTTGAATGGGAGTAATTTCACAAAATTATCATTTTGTGCTTATTCACAACAGACAATGAAAGGTGAGAGGGAAAGAGATATGTGGTCAGATTAACATAAGGGGCAGACAGCTAAAAAGACAGTTGAGTTTAAAAATAGAACAGCACCAGGGAGAGCGGGTGGGTATAAAACTTGTGTGACTCACAAGCAACACAGCTGTTGTCTCTTTCCTAGTTTAAATATGCAGTTAAAAGCAGAATACAAATAAAACAGTGTTAAGAAAAAAATGCCCAATATACAAAACAGAAGAAGGCAATATACAAAACAGAAGGCAATAAAGTAATACAAAATGCATGAAAGCAAAAGGAAATTAACCTTTCCCTCACAACAAGTTGTGGCAGAGTCTTACTGACAACAGGAAAATCTTTGCTTCTACTTACATATTTCCAGCATTACTCTATGCCACACCAATTTAAATTAACTTATAAGCATACTGTTGTGTAAACAAGACCAATGCTACAACAGAGCTGCAAAACTTTTAGATAATGCATCTTCCAAAACATACTACTGCACAGCCTTGAAACTCCTTATCTAAATGGAACCAAGTAATTATCTTACATATTATCTGAATACTGTCCACAGCGTACTGTATTTTCCTGAAAATGTCCCTGCTTTAAAGGATTTTCTACAGCTGTAAAGCTCAAATAGACAACTACGTTCTATAGCTAAATGCCTTGTTTCTACAGCTAATGCCCAAAAAGCTGCTAGTGATGCTTTGTACTCTAGGTTTGTATCTGAAGCTTGTAACCCAGTTCCAGCATACATCATACAACAACCTAGCTTGTGTGTGCGTAAAACTTAATTAAAGCAATATCTCAAAGACTTCTGGCTTTGCTCCTACTCCATTACCCCAGGATAGCCACCAAGGCTAAGGAGACTCCTATTAACCAATAAATCCACTGTTTCTGCTATTAGGCTTCTACTACCAGTAGAGCTAATACTGACTACTGATGAAATATTGCTACCATAAACATGATTCTACTCCATCTCACTTGCATTTCCTCTCATTCTGATGTCAGTTGAGCTTCTGTTGCTTTCCTCACCCAACTGTCAATTTCTTTTTCTCTCTTTATCTGTTCCTCTATGTTCGTTTAGTCCTTTCATTTTCCCTTCCCATTATCCCTTCCCAGATTATACTAACACTTCTTATGATTATGGAATTTATATTACTTTCTTTCCTTAAATTGACTCTACTACTTCTTTTCTTGTCCTATAATGATATATTGCTACTGTAACTTTAATGATATATTGCTACTGTAACTTGTACCATATTTATTTCTAACATTCAATATCTTTGTAATTAATGTTTGTAATTTGCACCAATTTATTTATTTTCTACAATTGTTCCCATGCTTTGGAGCTTTTATCCCCAGGCCTCCTCTGAAGAGGTTTTTTATGCATAGTCGGACCCTCATAGTAAACAAATATAACAAAATAAATACTGTCCCCTTTGTGATAATTGCCTATTCTGTCTATTTAATGGAAATTTATTTGAAGTACATGGATCATGTTGATTATGCTCTGAAATCAAAATCTTTTTTTTACACTTTTCACAGTTGTTGCAATCATGGATTGTGTTGCTGTCAAAGAACAGTGCTTGAAACATTTGACACATTTAAAAGCTGCACAACTCTCCATGATGCCACACACACACACACACACACACACACTCACCCCCCAAAATATGAAAGCATGAAATCTTTAACAACTTTTAAACTTGTCCTTTAAAGGCATTTTTCAGTTCTGCCAAGTAACTGTATAGGATCCCTAACTGTATTACAGCTTTCCAAGCTACAAAATAGTTTGTGCTCCTACCCTTATTTGCCTCTGCAAATTGTAACACATCAGAGCAGCTAATGATCTCCAAGTGGTACAAAGAACTATGATTGGGTCTTAGGCTGATCTTATGAATAATTTAAGGAGCAGGTTTGAGACCAAAATCTCTTTAAATTTTATTTACCCATATGCAAGTCCAGACCTTAATGTTGGTAAGAAGCTCTAATGCATGACAGTCATTGAAACGTAAAGTATTAAGTATAAACACTTAGTGAATCACCACTGTTAACAGTGTTTAAATGCTACTGTTTCAACCAATTCTGAAGTTCATGCAATTAAGTGAAGACTTAGTAAGGCATGACGGTCAGTGCAACATAAAGTATTAAGTGGTTTCACTTAATGTTTTAACAACTGTCTTACTGCAAAACTATTGTAATGTATTCAGAGATTCAGAAATGCTGCTTCCACAATTAGGGCTAAGTCTTCACTGTTTACTCTGTACAGGAGTACCCATGATGCTTATTGCCTATGTAGGAGCTAGGGCCATTGTAGATGGCAAAGACCTTTTCCTTGCATCACAGTACAGACCCATTGCCAGAACTTTTTAGACCACTTCATGGACAGATTAAAGTAGTAGCTCTAGTAAACATTGATCATGGGGGAGCATCTATCATACGTCACAAGTCTGCTTGCACTGATAGCAAAGCTACATTGCCAATCTTTGCTGTAATGCAAAGCAATCTATATACATAGATGTTCTATGAATAGGAAAATTTCAGGAATGGCAAAGGGTGAAGTGTAGGGTTGTTACAAGAACAACAGAAATGACAGAAGTACACAGATGATTGCAAAGGGAGCTGCTGACCAATCTAGGAATGCAAGCCATAAAGGAGAAGGGTTTATGACAATAAATGAATGTAAAATTTTGTGAAATGCAGGCAGTAGATGTGGAATACAGAAAAAAGAGTGACTTCCCAACTTACACCAGTATCAAAGTTTGATTGGTGTACCTCTACTATAACATGAATTTCCTGAAAAAGAAAACCTGTTCAACATTGAGGGAATATGACCCATCAACTATATGACCCATCAACTCTCTCCACTTATATCATACTCTCTGTTCTGTAACATAGTTAAGCAGTGTAGCAGTCACAGTGCGAGTGTCAATAAAACACATGAGAATGTTACACATTTGCAGACCGATGGCAAGAAGAGAAAGAGAGACATCAAGGGTTCAAACCCCTGACTGTGTCCAGTGGCATTCTCACAAACAGTGAGTTAGTAAGGTAAGCCACTGAAGCACTCGTACTGATAATCTCCAAAAACACACGTTTGATACATTTGTAGATCGATAAGAAGAAGAGAGAGAAGTCTCATGGGATTTAAACTCATGCTTTTGCCAGTGATATACTTTATACCAGTGAAATAGCAAAGGGAACCAAGGAAACGCTTATGCTAAAGGTGTTAATAAACGCATATCAGGGGAATGTTACACAATTTCAGACTGATAGCAAGCAAACAAAGAGGAGCATCAGACTGGTCGATGGGATACTCTGTACTGGTGCAGTAGTAATGGAAGATAGCTCTGTCAGGCAAATTGATTTTAGGGGAATACTACACATTTGCAGACTAGAAGTGTAAATTTAATATAAAACATACCACCATTAAGGAATTAGAACCCACCATCCACTGTACAGGTACTCTACAAAACCACTTCATGAGCAAACACATGGACTAAGGGCATAAGCTTTACCATATTTCATATTTGCCTACTGCTTTGCAATAGCACTCAGCTTATTTGTGCAACTGATGGTAGCCAAGGCCAATAGAGGTAGTCTACCAGAATAGTTTGTACATGAACATCAATGTTGCTCTTTGTCACCCACTGCGACTATAAAAATATAATTTATAAGCCCTATGTGGGCATTTGTCTGGTGTACGTTTCTAATGTTTGACCAGATTAAAGGCCAGAAATTAAAAATGGAAGCAAGCAAAGGGTAGAACAGAAGCTAGAAAAATAAGGTTTAAGCAGGAAGGAGGTGGGTTAGAAGCATACCTCTCAAATTTGTAGCTCAAGATTTCTAGACAAAGCCAAAATAATAGTGGAGTGAAATGACCAAAATCAAGAACACATTTCGCATATTTTGCTATTATAAATGTCGATACTGGATACAATAACAGGTTTTGCATTACCATACATTCCCTGAAGGATATCAAGCCTGACAATCAAATGTGTGCCATTGTTTAAAGACTTCAATTCTTAATTGATTTTGCATAAAACTAAAATCTTTAGGTGAAACTCCACTTCCAAAAAAAAAAAAAAAAAGGCAATTATCTTACATATTTTGCAAAAATGTGGGCAGTTGTGAGGTATGTGTTTTTCATTTTTTGTGGGACAGGTGCCCTTTTTTAACAAGGGACAGTTGGGGAACAAAGTCAGGCAAGTAACGGGTAGGTAGGAGGGTAGGTTAGGTAGCATGGTAAGACAGACATGACTGACAGGGTGTGGGGTAAAGAAATGAGGGGGGGCACAATAATGAATGAAACATCATACAAACATTGTGTGCATGCAGATGTAGTCTTGGCTAGCTTAGACACAGCAGGAGATCACTGATTATCCTGGGTACTGTCACCACTGGGTCCTAGCACAGAAGATGGTATAACTTCTAGACAGGTTTGTCACTCAAGTGAGCTGCCAGAAGACAGTGCAGACATGCAGCCTCCTGTATGTTATTTCATCCACAATCCTTGCCAGCTCCTGACAGGTGACCTAGGGGTCACCTCCACTTGCACTGCTACCAGTGGGGGGATGACCGATCTTCCAGTGGGATGGGTGCAGGTTGCTATGCTGTTGTATAGAAAACAATCAACCAAATATATATGTATAAAAGAGAAAGAATACTGATAAAGAGAGTCATAGAGGAGAAATACAGACTCAGTGAAAATTGAATTCTTAACCTATGCTGATAACCATACAGTCAAGCAGAATACACTTCTAATAGCAGTAATTAAACAGCCATTTCATCATCCTGTTTGTAAGTATATTAAGATATGCAGGTGCCTAAACCAAAAGTCATATTCACATGCAGTCTGACAGACAAAATATTAATAGCAGGAGTTATTCATGTATACTTGGTCAGACATGCAATTTTATTTTTAACAATACTATACATATAAAAATAGACATGCTAATCTCACAATTATATGTCAGTCATAGGTGAAAGACAAGAGACAGATCCTTCTACTGAATATTGTGAAATGTCCTGCAAACTGCTACTTATGGATCTTGCGTATATGGACCATAAAGTTTTGCAATAATACAACTGGGATGAAAAAAAATATATATTATATACAAGATCTGTTATATGACAACATAACTTGTTTTTGAGTGGGGGTTGAACCCACAGACATCCTCAAAATGTCAGAGCACAGATACTTAACATGCGGATTCACATGTCCAATTATAAAGGGGAGGCATCCAGAAATGCATTTCTAATGTCACACCATCATAGTAAAACCACTGAGCTATGCCCTTCCTGGCAAATGTGGTACTGATATATAAAAGTTATGCAAAGAATATTTTAATGCCTGCTACTGTTAACTTTGAAAACAGTCATTATTATGATACCATGTATAGTCACCGCAATGCTTTCTTAGGTGCACAAGTCTGCTCCTGTACATCTGCGTATTTTGTGCAATCTCTCTTAAGTGTAGAGACATAAAAAGGCATACTGTAAAATTCAATGTTGGCATGCAGTGGCAGATTATTTGCATTTCTATAATAATTTATGCTTACAGTATGGAGGTGGTGACTGCTCCTTAATTTGCACTTCCCTTTGGTGAAGGAGGTCAGGACTGCAATGTGTCATGTCACTGTTGTGATGATGACACCATTTCCCAGTGCATAGGATGCCAGTTGCATGGATGATACAATGTGTCATGTCACTGTCATGACAATGGCACCATTTTCCTGTGCATGGTATGCCAGTTGCATGAGTGTTGCAAAGTATCATGTCACTGTCATGATGATGGCACCATTTTCCTGTGCATGGGATGCCAGTTGCACAGGCGACAGCTTTGCCCACAGTATTCTAGGCATCAGCCTTATATGATGACTTTATGACTGTAGTGCGTACAGAGTATGTCCAGAAAAAGCTTGGACTTCTCTTCACACCACCTCTGTGCTTTGAAAGGAGCACTATCCTCTTTTCTCCTTCTCCAGCCATCTTGTCTCCTCTTAAAGAATTGGTACTCCAAACTGTCCTCAGATATTCTATCCTCTATGCAATGATGGGCATTGACAGGTACCACCTTTGTAAGAAGGATGGCAAACTACTGGAATATAGGCACTGTATTATTATGGTTCCAGTAGCACTTTAAGGTGTGAAACAAGGCAGACCTCCATACCTATTTATGCTAGTGAGAATACATGCTCTACAGTCACTCCAGCTGAAGATGGTTAAATATGGGATGACAGTCATCTCATCCCTAAAATAATTATGCTTGAGGCCGCCCACAGCTGCTCAGGCATGTGCACACCATTATATAGATTTCACCAAGAAGTTTATCAAATTAGCTCATTTTACAAATGAAGTGATTCAGGAACAATGAGAGGTGGCCTAATTAGCATAAACATTTAGCCCAGTGGGCCAAGATCAAATCTACAGAGTGCGGTAACACTATGTGACATTTAGATGTTTCTGAATCACTCCACCATCCTGTTTTGCCTCATTAGCATATTTTGGCACTTAAAGCAGCAGCATTTTAATACAGTGGCCAAAGTAGAAGTGCTGTATTGTATGTTGTATTGCTGCCAGACTTCAAAAAGGATTCCAAGGTCCATAAATGCTCAAACCATGTTTATTGATATAAAATACAAGTAAAATACATCAACCTAGGTTTCGTCCGTCTCCACGGACTTCTTCAGAACAATAAACATTGTAAAAGGACCTCTTAAATATCTTTCATGTAACCAATTAAATATCCAATTATCCAATCAACTTCCCAAAGAAAAGTTCAAAGGAAAAAAACAAATGCTTATCCAATAAAATGTAAAGGCAGCAAATACACGTTGTATATTAATACTGTCAAATAATACTGACTCTACTTGCTAAAACAGTATGCATACTTTAACTGAATGTGTAGTATTCCTTTCCAATTTGCAAAAAATTAATTTGTAAAAATGTTTGTATATATGTGTGCTTCTATTAATTATATGCTGCTAAACTATATTAATGAAATTGTAATGGGAAATTTTTAAAGGGCATGTAACATATGTATTTAGGAAGGACACATCATTTAAGGATTTGTTTGAAAGTTTGAATGTTAATACTAATAATATTTCACACAAACCTATGGGTAATTCCAAATGTGGTAGGTGCTCAACATGTAAACATTTGGTTAATACTGGTACAGTTGTGACAGTTAACAATCACAACATTAAAATTAGCCAGCACATCAATTGTTACACCACTAATGTGGTTTATATTGCTGTTTGCCAACAGTGTGAAGGTTTTTATGTTGGCAAAACTAGTAGGCATTTGAGAGACAGGGTTAAAGAACACTTACTGGATATTAAAAATCATAAATTAACGAACGCTTTAGCTAGACATATAAATCAACATGAAAATCATTTTTTCAAGTTTTTTGGTGTATTACACCAGAATTTGGATTTACAGGGCAAAATAACTAAATTTAATTTAGACATTTTAGAATTGAGGATGCAGATATTTCTCAATGCCCACCAGTACCCTGGACTCAATGAATTTATCAGCATTAAGCCCATTTTATGGCTAAACCATATTAAGGGTCACTAACATATGTTTAGAATTTGGTGTATAAAACTTATTACACACACGTATATGTATTTTAGTAAGTATAGCATATTTGCACAGTAGTTATGTAATTTTATTTGTGGGATATTTTTCATGGACAATAAGTCCATTTTGTTACATGTTTAAGATATTACATTACAACCATACACATATATTTTTAAGTATATAAAGTTATATATTTCAGACGAGTTTTTACACATCAATTTTATATATTATATTTATTACTTATTTGTATATTTATTGGCATATTTATATTCACATATTTATATATTCATTGTATTTAATTATTTATAAACTTCAATCCCAAGGACAATTTTACAGTATATACATATTGCATATATTTTTAATTTTAGAATCATAAGAAATATATACATATATATAATTCTTGCACGATATTGGGTTAGATATTGTTCGTGTGTCATATTATCAGTTACCTACACATACATTTACATATAAAATTCATTACAATTTCATTAATATAGTTTAGCAGCATATAATTAATAGAAGCACACATATATACAAACATTTTTACAAATTAATTTTTTGCAAATTGGAAAGGAATACTACACATTCAGTTAAAGTATGCATACTGTTTTAGCAAGTAGAGTCAGTATTATTTGACAGTATTAATATACAACGTGTATTTGCTGCCTTTACATTTTATTGGATAAGCATTTGGTTTTTTCCTTTGAGCTTTTCTTTGGGAAGTTGATTGGATAATTGGATATTTAATTGGTTACGTGAAAGATATTTAAGAGGTCCTTTTACAATGTTTATTGTTCTGAAGAAGTCCGTGGAGACGGACAAAACCTAGGTCGACGTATTTTACTTGTATTTTATATCAATAAACATGGTTTGAGCGTTTATGGACCTTGGAATCCTTTTTGAAGTACGGCAGCAATACAACATACGATACAGCACTTCTACTTTGGCTGTTGTGCTTTCTTCCCACGTTTGTTTTTGGAGGTATTGGTTCTTGGTTTTTTCAGTATTTTAATACAGTGCTATACCAGAAGGAATTCCTATCCAATCTGTAAAATCATACATGGTGTCAGGAACACATAAATATTAGGACTGTCATTTCACATAAGAGATAGGGCAGGGATCCCTTCTGGTATCATACTGTGCTAAAATGGTGCTGTTTTAAGCAGTTTAAATTATATTGTTTAGACTACTAATATAGCATAATAGTGATTAAAACATAAGATAGGACATGAAAAACAGATAATATTTTTTGTTTTAAAGACTGTAACTGTATGCTGTTAATAATTGCCAGAAACAGTAACATTTAAATGCAGTTAATGGTAAAGATTTTCACCTCCGCTGTTAAACTGCATGCAGTTAAGTGAAGAGGCGGGAAGGCATGACAGTTATTAAAACATGAACTTGGGTGTTTTTCACATATCATGGCATGCTTTAATAGCTATCTTGCTGCAGTAGTACATTATACCATATTACTCCTGCATAAGTCACCCCCCCCCCTACACACACAGTTTTTTTTAAGGCCAATACATTATTTTATTACTGTGTTCTTAAAATGGATTCAAGAAACTCAGCTCTTGAGCTTTGCCCTCAAGGTAAATTACTTGAATACATTTCTCAGACACATTAACAAACTGGTTATGATTGGCAACACTATGCTATACTGAAGCTTTACTCCCCAGGTATTCACAGAGAATGAGCTTATCTGTACCTGGACATTACTGGGTAACAAATAAAATAAAGAAAAAATAAATACAATTAAGAAAAATAGGGGAGGACATGAGAATGCTAAATCAGAGAGCAAAGCTGATATGCTAACCTTCCGGTCTTTATGAGTGCACTGAACATCCCCCGGATTCAGCAAGTTATTCCTGCATGGCAGGGACTGTTCCTGTTCAGCACGGCAGCGCGCCATGCATATGTGAAGGCACACTGCCATGCTTTATAATGGACATGGTTCTTTGTATGAGCGCAGGGGGCATGTCTGAGAGCAGAGGTCTCACAATACACATGCCCTCTACACTCCAGAATTGCCTTTCAGCAATTTAAAAAGCGAGAATGCTCATAACACCCCCAACCCATCAGGGTAAGAAATCTGGTCAAAGCCAAAAGGGACAATCATCCCTACCAAGCCAAAAGTGAAAAGAACAACACATTAGCGTAAGCACAGAGTGCACACCTCCCCAACCCATCAAAGTAAAGAATGTGGACAAAGCCAAAAGGGACAATCACCCCACAAAGCAGAAAGTTGATAGTATAACAGGTTCAGCATTAGCAGGGATATTCTGAAGGGTACAAATAAAAAAATCACAATGAATAATTTATTTTTTAAACATGCAATAAAGTTTTAAGAGTAGCAGCACGTGTGTGCCTGTTGCTTAGCTATGCTTAGTCCATCTTAAACAGCACAAGAAGTTAAATAGCAAGAGACATCCAGCCTAAACAATACTGCAATAGTGTAGTGGTTAGAGTGTATGCTTTCTAAACAGCCATTCCCGGTTTATCCCCCCTATAACCAATTTGCATTTTACATATGAAAGCAGTACATAAACATTTTTTTATAATTAGCTACTAAATAACATATTTGTTAACCAGAGTACTGTAGTAGGTCCAGATGTGAGATGTCAGTTTAATAAAGTTGTGAAACCCCCCATATAAACACAAGTGCCCCATACAGTATAGCTACACATGAATAAATGTAATGAAAGCACATTGGGGGATGTCGGGGACAGTAAACAAATTTACAATATGCAATGAATGATGAATCAATCTCATACAGTAGATAGTCTATAAAATAAAAAATAATAAGCAATGCTAAGCATTGCACAGCTCTTGTTACCAGGTGTAAGCATTGTGTAAATATGACTGCTAAGCAATGAGTAGCTAAGTGGATTTGCCCATTGGTAAGCAGTGCTGAACCTGCCTCTAAGCACTGCCAACCTTAGCTAAGCAGGTTTGCCCATAGCTTAGCTTAGCTCAGCATATTCAAAACCTTCCAATCACGACAAAGGGCAGGAAACTGGCCGTATTTAAACCCAACAGGTGGGAATACAGCTCATAACTGGTTGCAGCTTCCCACTGTAGTCAGTATGGCAGGTGTTGACGAGGGCATGCGCTTCCGGGAGCAGCACTGGGGCATACAGGAGTCCAAGGTCATGGTAGGACTCCTGGTAACCATGATGAGAGACTGCTGCAGGGCCAGTACCAGGCTTCCAATATAAAGCGGAAGCCTAGGACCATCTTGACATGATCTCACCAGTGCCACTGATATCCCTCAGACTGGTGAGCAAGTCCGGCACCCTATGCCGACATGAAGTGGAGGGAGAGGGAGCTCTTGGACGAGTGGGTTCAAGAAGCAAGGCAGAGGGGTGATGTCCCAGCAGTGTGTAAGTATTCATATCAATAACTGTTTACCAAAGTACAGCCTGTGTATGTTTTATTTTATTTATTTTACATTTGTTAACCGGGCTAGTCCAACTGGATACAAGTCCATTTTCAGTGGAGGCCCGAGGAGAAAAGCTCTGCTATCTACTACATGGTCACAAAAAACAGAACATACAAAAATATCACAATGGTTATAAGTCAAGTATGGATATAAGTCACAACTAAGAAAGGCAGTAGCAACAATTTCAGGAAGTTTACAAAGAAGGGGGATAGAAAGACAAGGAAATTATTTCAGTACAGATGTGGTAAGAAAAGGGAGAGAAGAATTAAGTTTTTTTAAAAAGTTAAAATGAGTGTTATTAGAGAAGTATAGTTATTTAGTCGACAGGAAAAAGAAAATAAATTGAAGAAATATATTTGGGAGAATTTTTGCGGAATGAAGGAGGAGAATAGAAGGTCATAGAGGAGCTAGATCAACTGGGATTGATGCAAGAACACAGCCAGTGTCTTAAATAGTGTAATGGAAGTGTGGGCTGCAAGGTCTGGAGGAAGTTGGTTCCAGATCTTACCAACTGAGTTGGAAAATATGGAATCACCTGCTGTATTCTTGGAAAGAGAAGTTTGAATCAGTAGTTTATTAGAAGAGCGTAGGGCTTTTAAGTTGTTGTAGGGTTTTATGTGATGGATAGGTATGGCTAAATATTTCTCTATTCCCTTTACAGCTGCAGCTGAGTGGGCTGTGAATCAGGAAGCCCATGCCAGCAGGTTGCAGAGGCTGTGTCGCAAGGCTGGTGAGTAACGATCCTGCTTGTAGTAGTCATACCAAATAAATATAAAGTAGTAGAAGTCATCTGGCAGTATAAAAACTGTGCATGGGTTATACTGAATAAATTAGACAATATGACAGTAATCTTCCTATATAGGCGATATTTCAATAAAACCGTAACTGCCTGCCAATAAAGTTCTAAATCCTGGACTGGTTGTGTTTACTTTGGTATTGTAAGGCATTTAGACTTGCAGTCTCTGAATAGTAATGTTGTGTTAACCAGCGTTACCCACACTATGCTACATAAAAAATATCTCTAGGAATGTCTGTATAAGACTGTTGTAACTACAAAAGTCTGATTGTACAACCAAGAGAGAATTAGACACAAAACACTAACAAAGCAGAAATAGCTCACTCTGATGAAACTCAAATTGTTGCATTTTTAGCACACAGCGCCATGGTTCGAATCCTGGGAGTGGTAGTAAGCTGAATGCATAATCATACTTTCTCAACTATACAGATTTTCGCAGAATGTCCAGATGATTGGCTCATATTTTTGGTCTGTTCCTCTGTCTCCCTGGCAAATCACTGGGATGATCTCAGAATTATAGTCACTAAATAATGACATATATTTGATTTTCAGACCTCAAATCCTTCAGAAAATTTAACACAAATCCTGTTACTCTAGCAACTCTCCAAGTTTGTAAGAGCAATATTCAAAATATGTCCCTATTTGTACCCCTGTGTTGTCAAGCTTTGTCCAGAGTGTGTGCACTAAAAGATTGAGAGGTATGTGCATAATATTAACTCAGAATCTGGGAATATGTGTAGAAACAGTCAGGTAGTGTTAAAAAACATTTCCCCCACAGGTCTTTCAGATAAGAAAACTCTAACTGCCTGGCAATAAAGTTTTAAATCCTGGACTGGTAGTGTTTACTCTGGTATTGTATGGCTTGATATGTAGCATTCACCAACATCTGATATTAGAATAGTACTGTTGTGTCCAGTGGCGTAATTACATTAGAAGTGCCCTGAGGCAAACTTTTCCTAGGCGCCCCAACATCCCCCCCCCCTTAGCTAAGGTACTTATGGTTTTATAACATGCAATACAAATACAACCCACCAAACTCATTTAACTGTTTCAAAATTTACCAAAGAAGCATTAGTGTGGAATTAACAACCTGATAAGCAAAAAGGTTGGCGAGCAAGCTGAACAAGTAAAAAACACCAAATAAGCAAAGCAGTACTAAAGCATGCCAAAAGGACAGAAGCTCAAGTTGAATACAGAAAAATCCTTTATTAAAGGCTCATCAACCTCGAGAGTCTCCAGACCAGACCGCTGTTATGCCAGTTTTCCAGTCTGCTGGAACCACATCAGAAGTTAAGTATAACAGTGTAGAAAACAATTCTTCCACCTGCTCAAGTAACTTAAGTAAGATCGCTTATTTACACCACAGGGTGGTTAGCCCTGCAGCAATACCTCTTCCACACAACAGACTCGCACACACTCTCTCACACTTAGTCAATTTAGAGTGCCCAATCCGCCTCCGTATGCGATACATACATACATGTCCCACATAACAGAGAAAGGCAGTAATCATTGTTCTTCTAACCCCTAAAATTCTTTCTTCGAGAGCCTTCTTTAAGCGATCCCGTACCATTTGTTCAGCTTAACAAGGCACATAAAATAGTGAACAATAAGTTGTACTTAAACGCAAATATATTCGGTACCTGTACAACGTTTAGTAACCACAGAACTGTCCAGCTCTGATAAGTCCAGTTCAACGAAAATACGCACATTCCTAACATCTCCCAGCATAGTGTTAAAACCAGAATACTACAGATCAACGCACAGCCCTTCACCTACCTAGCCCAGCGACCGACCCAACAGCAAGCCACAGACTGATACGCGAGACCAAGCGACCGACCGAACAGCAAACAAGCTACAGACAGATCCGCGCACCCGAACAAACAGACCGATCCACGAAGCGACTGAACAACAGCAAGCAAGCCCATAATCCAAACACCTACCTGAAGCCGAAGCCGAAGCCCGCGCACTGAAAAAGTCCCGCGAGAGCATCATGCAACATTTAAAATGCCAATGATTATCACATTTCTGAAAGCACATTCCTGGCCACTCATTTACAAAAAAATGACAGTCTTTCTAGAACTGTATCCTAAAAAGAAACAAAAATAAATAAATAGACAATAATTCAAAGAAAATGCATCTGGCCAGTGGCAGGTTAAGTTTACATTTGGACTGTTTCCAAATCATAGGCCCCTTGCACACATTTCAGAACCATGCATAACTGCTTTGATTCACCTTCCTGAACCATGCATAACTGCTTTGATTCACCTTCCTGATATATAATAATTGAATTATATCCCTTGTTAATACAGCACCACTTAGAGTGTGTTTTATAGTTTTGAACATTTTTTCCATTAAGCAATGAAACAAAACATATGAACCAATAATGACAAATTGCCCAATTCAGAACATCTCAACCATAAAAGGCCACTTAAACGTCGATCATTACAATCTACCAATATCAGTCAATATGCACAATCTCTGCAGAAGTAAAAGTCATCCGAATAATTTCACAGTCAATATGCACGATCTCTGCAGAAGTAAAAGTCATCCGAATAATTTCACATTAAAGAGATCTGAAACTAATGGAGAGGTTGTTGCTAAAAAACAGCTTTATATTTCAGTGCTTCATCTACAAATTCAGTGCCTACTGCCCTTAAAAACAATAAATTGCCTATGTTCCGTTTAAAAAAAAATGCTAAGCTTGTATATTGCAATAGGAATAAGTGGCAAGCGGAAACACAGGTTCATAGTTACTAGGCATCTCATCCAAAGGAGGACATACTCAGGACTGCAGCACTCCACCCCCTTAAAATACAAATCTACATGTGGTGGGAGTAGAACCTGCAGCCCTCTACATCAAGATGCAAGTATGCTACCTGCTATGCTACTAAGACTGTTTTGACATTCTGCACCACAACACTGATACCATTTGCTAAACAAAACAGTTGCACATTTTAAGCAGACTTAGCATGAACAGTAAACATCTCTTCCCTTGAAGCTCACAATTCATTGAAAATGTATGTGAAAATAAATTCCACCTGCTAACTCTAAATAGGGCATTTCACTCTCACACATGCATACCTCAGCCTCTTAGTGCAAGAAATCTGGACAAAGCCTAAAATAAATAGGGATGGATTATAAATATTGCTCACATGAATGTAATAATTGTAGAATAACAGGATTTGTGTTAGTATGCATTTTTCTAAAGGATATGACATCTAAAACTCAAATTGTTATTATTTAGCAACTTCTTATTTATTTGGCATTTGTTAACCGGGATAGTCCATCTGTGCAAAATCCCTTTTTCAGTGGAGGCCCGGGGAGAAAAGCTCAGGAGGAATATGGGGCAGAAATCTGGACATTCTGAAAAAAACCTGGACAGCTGAACACACTAACACACACACACACCCTCTCAATCTCTTAGCACAAGAAATCTGGAAAAAAGCCTGCTATAATGTTGGGGACAAAGGCCCAAACTAAGGCCACATTTAGAAAGTTGCTAGAATAACAAGATTTGATTTAGAATGAATTTTCTACAGGATATGAAGTCTGAAAATCAAATACATGTTATTATTTAGTAACTTTAATCCTTAGCTCATCCCAGCGAGACAAAAACACACAACACAACTGAATTTTTATGAGGAACAGACCAAAAAGATAAGGCAAAAGTCAGGACATTCTGTGGAAATCTGTACAGTTGATAGGGGGGATACATCCCCCCTGACCCCCTTAGAAAGTGCATAGAACAACCAAGTCAAGTTTTTGAGAGAATATACTAACTTATGTACTACCACTATGGCCTCAATATTATGTAGTTTGACAAGAAATTTCTCCTTAAGGAATCATCTCTACAATAACAAACATTCACTTGACCATCTAATGGCTGTGAACTGCAAGACAAAGGTCCTCAGGAACAGAAACTGATTGTATACTCCTTAGGACAAATTAATTATAACCCCCTTGGAGCAGACACAAATTAAATAAGAAGCAGCAGCAATGTAAATAAAAGGGAACGAATGGCACACACATTGTTCTGTTTAACCAGCAAGCAATAAGAAGTTCAACCCCCTTGTAACAGACACAAATTAAAAAAGAAGTACCTACCTTGCTGTAAAATGAAATAAGCAGTGGCAATAAGAAAGGGAACAAGGCTAGGAAGCAAATACTCTCCTTACTGTAGCCCAACAATTTTATATAAAAATTGCATGGGCAGGATGCATGAAGATCAGGACTAGACAGGAAAGAACAACAGTTACTTTGGGCGCACAAATTTTTCTTTACTTGCAGAGTCCAGACACCAGAGTCTACTCTGTTGTGTCTGTTACACAGATAAAATAACACATTACAGCCCCACACACCCCAACCACATTTGGCCAATACATAAAAATACAACTTTCAGTTAAGAATACAGCTTTCCATTAAGCAAATTAGATAACACACTCAGCCCCAGCTTGGAGTTTGTTAAAGTCCGTTAAGCAGACAGCTTGTAAAACAGTGAGTCCATTAAGCAGATACAATAAATACACACAAACAGCTTCTAGACTGACGAGTTAAGCAGATAAAATGACACAGCTCCAGCTTGTAGTTAGTTAGGCAGATAAAAAACAAACTTAACCTTTGGCCCAGCACTAATGGACTTTTTTACCTGGAGGCTGAGACCTTCTGCTGCCATTTCTCTAACTGTTTCCCTCCAAATAGTTCAAAATAGATACCCAAGTCCAACCTAGCCCAACAGGCAGTAGTAGCTGATGTCAACACACACACCCTGAAAGCTGGTGATGTGTGGTGATATCAGCCATAAATTTAAAGTGGCAATGCCACAGTACAAAAAAAAAAATCGTTAATTAAAAGGGCTATGCAGAAATTCGTGGTACCCCATTAGTTTGCCCTAAAAACTGGCAAATACCTTGGAATTCGGTACGGTTGAGAGGTATCTTCACTTTTACATCCTGCCGAGTCCCCGACAAGGTTAACAGAAACTTGAGCTGTGCAATCTGCAGGTCGGGATTTTTTATTTAAAACCAGCTCTAGGTACCAGAACACACAATGAAATGCACCTACATTTGACACACTAGTAGCAGCCCTCCCCTAGTCGCAGATGAAAACAGGTCGCAAACACCTGTTGCATCTGTGCGACTGGACGGGATGTAAAGGGCGTTCTTAAAGAGGAACGCCCTTTAAAAAAAAAAAAAACAGTTTTTTTTTTTTTAATTAAAATAAATTTCTCAGCCAGCCCCGTTCCAAGGGGGTGCAAGTGCACCCCCTTGCACCTGCCTGCGTGCGCCCTTGTATGCAATGCTGTCAGTTCTGAGTTTACCAGCACAGCCCAAAGTGCCCCCTGCCGCTTGGCGCCCTGAGGCAATTGCCTTACTTCGCCTCTCGTAGTTAAGCCACTGCAGACATAGCTACTGATTGCATTTTTTAGTTATAAATGAAGATTTCAGCTATTCTGTTCATTTCTTATGTCTTGTGTGAATGCTTATTTGGAGGATGAAATACTGGTAACATTACTGAGGCCTTGTGAGAATCATGGCTTCCAAACTTTAAGTTTTTAAGGTAGAATATATTGTCATTTCTAATCTTTGGGCTAGGGGATGATAATTTTCTATGTGTGGTAGTTTAAAAGTGATTGAGGCATGTAGGATTGTTAAATGGGCTATTATGTGAAATCAGTGTCCTTCTGTAATGATAGACATTGATGTTAAACTGGACAGCATAGTGAGATGAACCAGCATTTTTACCCTTATTTCTAACTCAGCTGTGTTATGGTCTGAGTTTAGGGCAATTAAGGATATTGCATATTCTATCTAGTGTTTGATACAGATATCTTTTCTAGCGTCAAAACTTAGAGTGTTTGTAATTTTATAGCATAGACTAAGTGTTTGAAGATCTTATTTTCATCTGTTTCTTTATGTTGCTAGAAGGAAAGTGTAAGATCAGTTTTCACATCTAGATAATTATACATGCATTGCTTGGCTAAAAGCGCTAAAATATGGTGAATATTCTCAGGGAAGCCCCCCCCCCCAATCCATCTGTACTTGTGTGTGCGCTAAACCTAACCCTGCTGCTTCTCCTAACTCCAAGGTTACACTTTAAGAAAGCCTGTGATCAGTTTTCATTTCAGTGTTTTTTTCTCTGTAAGTATATTTCAAAGTGTCGGCACTGATCACCTCTTCCTTGCTACTTGTGCATTTTGTTAGTTCTACACATACTCAGTAACATAAATGGCATCATTTCATGTATTTTCAGTGCAATGACATACAATTATTTACTTCTATGGGAAATATAGTTTCTAAGAAAAAAATCATTGAATTCAATGAAATGAGTGATATACGCACGCATAAATGTATCAATAAATATAACATAAACTGTGTGCGTTTGTGTGTGTGGATGCAAATATACACACACATCGTACACACATCAGTCTCTTAGTCCAAGAAATCTGTACAAAGCCAAAATAATGGTGGGGGAAACAGGACCAAAAATAGGAACACATTTGAATTATTGCTTTTATGAACTTAGAAAGTTGCTAGAATAACAGGTTTTGCATTCACACGCATTTTCAGAAGCATATACAGTCTGAAATTCGAATATCTGTCATTATTTACTGACTTCATTCTTTAATGATTTGCCAGAAATCTACAAATTTCATGAGGAACAGAACAAAAATATGAGCCAAAAATCCGGACAGTTGAGAGGTGTGATACAAACGTACACACAGTTCGTCTTTCAGTGGAGTTTATCCCACTACTAAGATGTACAAATCACCCTGATTTTCTTCCCTCTCACAGCCTTTGTTAATGTGTAATAAAAGACTCCCTCTTTCTCTGTGCAGTGGACCTTGAAAACTCTATATACATGCATTTATTTATGAAGGTATGTACACCATCACATTATGTGCAATAACCTGATTAAATAGGCAAATGCAAACGGAAGTACCTCACATGGCCTTCAGTATATTCTTATAACCAAAACATTTCATATAATAAATGTCCCTGTGAAAGTGTATAGCAAACTGCATGTCTTTACCATTTGGATATAAACAGTTAAACAGAAACGTTAGGAGAAGCTAAACTGACTATAATAACATACAGTAGGGGTATGACTTGTCCTAAAGCCTTCATTGCATAATAAAAAGGTAAAAGAGACCAGTCTTCAACATGCAAGCCAGCACATTAGCATACTCGTAGTGATATCCCAGAGAAACTGTTACTCTGCAACTCCTTCATGAGCTCTTGTTTAATGATCCTTGCATGGTAGTTAAAAATTTCTTTGCCAGAGTAAATATCTCATCATTTGTATGGAAATTTTCTCTTTCATGACAACACTTGTGTTTTCTCCACTGCATGGAACTCCGTGATGTGTAGGTTCTCCTTTCTCACTAAATCAAAGACTTGTAAAATCTCGCCATTGTAATTGCATTTTTTTGTTTTCATGTCACCTGTGTCTTGTTGTTTCCTGCATGCCCTCTGTATTAGAGTTGGGTATCTTCTTATTTGGAATACTCTGTTCAGAACCCTTCTTGGCACCCCAATGGAACCATTGCCAGCAACAGCTAACCCATTACAATTTTGAAAAGCAGGAGGTTTTTCACCACCTTCTTGTGTTCACAAATAATCAGGTGTTTAGTCTACTCGAATGTCCACAAACTTGAACTAAAACCTACAAAGGGATACAGTGGTTGCCCTGAAACAGAATTTGGTACATGCACTCTGCTCTTTTGAAACCTGAATTGACTGAAGTTTACAATGAGTGATTTCTCCTACTGAATATCAGTTACTGCTGCCTCATTCATCTTCTGGTTGAATGGATGCAAAGCGGCTTAAATTACTTTCCAAACAAAAGCTTTACTCTTCTTATTCTATGGATGAGTGCTTAGTTACATATTTGAACTAGGGGAATGTGTGGCCTTCCTATTCCTGTGGATACTTGCCAAGGGGAATTTTCAGAGGAATACTGGGGACACGCTGGGTATCTCACAGGTTTTGACTTCAAGGATATTGCAACACTTCCTCAATGTTTTTCTAATCCATATGGATAAGCATATCTCTCCCCACAGTCACCACATGACCAAACTACCATGGTGCATACTTTCTAAAGTCTAACAGCAATTGCACCCATGTGGGTATTAGGGCTCCACCTGATCCATGGGAAGGGGGGGTGGACATACCACAACAGAAAAGGCTATCATTCCATCAACTACCAGGTAGCATGTGTAATGCATGGTGCTGCCTCACCGGGGTCTTAACCCAACATCCTGGCAGTGGCCATGATTCCCAAATTTGGCACAAAATACAGGGTACCACCACTTTCTGCACTGTAGGATAACACATGCACACCTAGTAGGTAAGTGATCTATAAGTCACTCAGTACCCCACAGGTTCTTTTATAAACAGTGACTGTTTTAATATTAACCAGCCTACCCCATCTCCATGTGCTCCCCCAGCTGTGTCTTGCAGGTGATGCAGGCTTTGCACTTGAAACTTAGCTAATGATGTCAGTCTGAAATCCTTAGGGAGGAGCAGAGGAGTGCTACAACACTGTTCTGTTACAGAACTAAATAGTTAATGAGTGAGATTTCAGCCTGCTGAAAGCTCATTTTCACTGCCTGGATCAGTCTGGGGGACACTTCAGTATGACCCTATTTTTGAATGTAAAATTGTTCTGCTTGTTACATTGGACTGATGTATTGATTCCATGACCATTACCAGCAGGACCCTCAAGCAGTCATCCAGCTTCCTCTTATGTACTTCTCAGTCTTGTAGCAGTGAGCACAGCAAGAGCAGCAGCAGACCACAAACTCAGTGCAGGCAAAGTGGCAGCATCTAGTCCACAACCATGGGCCTTGCAAACATTATGTGACAGTATAAAGTCATGAAGACAAAACTTGTGGTACATGCAATGTTAAATGTAGGCTTTACTGTCTAGTGCATGGACAACTCACACTGTGCATTAGACATTTGTCCACACACTATACATAGATGTCTGGGTAATATGGTTAGAGCTATCAGCATTTGCACAATGCTCCTTGGCTGGAGACAAGTGCTAGGCACATTAGCATATGGGTAGAGCCTGGGACATTAGGTGCTGCTATAAAACAGGGCATACTTGATGCAGGCTTTTTAGAATTTTTGAGGATGTTCTGCACTTTTGATTTAATTCGGTCTTACCCCTTCATGTAAATGGATTTTAAGCATTATTCTTAAGCATTTTATAATTGTGTACACCCATCAAATACCCTTATGATAACAACTTTGAAGTCCTAGTAGCATGGCTCAGAATCAACCCAAAGAAAAATATTACCATAATTGCCACTTGCATACCTCCCAACAATCCTCCCACTGTCATTGAGGAACTCGTAGCCTGGACAGCCTCAACCTACACCCATGAAACCATTATCACAGGTGACTTCAACTTAGACTGAAACACTTGCACTGGTGATAACCCCTCCACCTTAATAAATCTACATGGTTTCTCCCAAACAATCCAATTTCCCACTCAAGTTAATAAACATAGCAAAAGGGAGTCTATCTTAGACTGGTCACTTATTAACAGTACCACCCATAACTATCTCTCAGGATGACTTTCAAATAATTTAAGTGACCAAAGACCTATCTACTTAATCCATCATCAACTCAACCCAGAACAATAGTTTACAGAGTTGTACGAAATACCAAAAACTTCTCCAATGAAGCATTCTTAGATATGCTCAGTAAACGTAACTGGACACTACTCCATCATCTCCAACTCAACCAGGCCGTAACATACTTCAGTGACACATTTCTAGCTATTCTATATAGCTTAGCACCAACTCATACATGTTGTGTTAACAATAAGAGATTGCCCTGGATATCAAACAAACCATTAGACTTCAAAAACTAAGGGACAAAACCTGGTTTCAATGCCAAAAAAAATATAAAAATAAATAAATAAAATTGTTAGCATACCAGCAGCTTCGAAATAAAAAAAAAATTAAAACTATTCAAAATAAACATATTATAACATCTATGCAAGACAAATATGAAAACAATCCCAAAATGTTCTGGCAGGCAATTAACTCGCTCCTCCACCCAGGTAAAGCCATAACCCCAGAACCAACAACCAATAACTAAACGGTGAGCATTGCCTCACAAATCAAGCACTACTTTATAAACACCATTCTCTTAGTTACAGGGAGCAATTCCACCCCATCGTCTCTTCCACCTAAGGTGGAAACTAACGAGAACCCTTTTGACCTCAAACCTAACCCAGCTAACATCATAAGAATGATACTGAAAAAATGAAACTTTCCTCCTTAGGAGCTGACCAACTCCCCAATGAGTACCTCAAACTTTCAGATGACGCCATAGCTCTGCTGATCTCTATTCTGGTAAATAGGTCATTAGCAGAACAATATGTCCCAAAATTATGGAAAATTACCTATATCACCCCTCTACATAAAGGAGGAACATCAGCAGAATTAAACAATTACAGACTCATAGCCATCCTTTCCCTCTGTGTCAAAATTCTGGAAAAATGTACACATGCTCAATTACTATAATTCCTGCTAACTCACAACCTTATCTCTCCCTCTCAACACAGTTTCAGACCGAAACATAGCACCACCACAGCCCTAATTAATTTCTCTAACATCATCAACCAACCCAGAAATTCAAACCAGCAAGTAGTATCAGTCTTCCAAGACATGTCAAAGGTGTTTGACACTGTCTTCCATCAGAAACTCCTTAACACTCTTGCCTCATTAAACCTATCAAAGACTTCCCTCTCCTGGTTCCTAAGCTATCTTTCTGACAGACAACAAGCAGTACGATAGAAATCCAAACTCTCACCACTTCTGCCTGTCTCAGAGTCCCCCAAGGATCCATTCTAGGGCTCCTTCTTTTCATCATCTTCTCTAATGATCTAGCCTCATCCACAACACACCCTAAAGTAGTTCTGCATGCGGATGATTCAACTTTATTCTGCTCAGCAGATACCTTACCAGACCTCCAAACATATCTAAGTAAATCACAACTAATCCTCAACCCCAAAATGACACAGTTAATGCAATTTACCAGTAGTAAACAATCACCGACCACACCTCCTTTCACCATTTTCTCAGCAAACAACACAGTCATCCAACCAGCTGAGCATATAAAACTCCTCAGCATGACTACTGACAACAAACTCAGACTTGACCAACACATAGCCATCACATTAAGAAAGTTCATGTTTTAGACATCACATTAAGAAAGTTCATGTTAAACTTGGCTCACTGTACAGAAGCAAGCCGTTCCACACTGACAAAACCAGACTAGCCATATCCAAAACCTTCTTCCTCTCTATGCTCCTTTATGTTTGCCCCCTCTTTACTAACTTAAAAAAATCAGACTTAACCAAATTAGAAACTTGCTACAGCAAAATAGCCCATTTTGCAGCCAACCTTCCCCACCAAACCCACTACTATATTGCTCTACATCAATTAAACTGGCACGAGCTAACTAACCTTCTCCATCTCTACCTACTTAAATTCACACACAATATCATCTATCATCCTGACAACTGCACAGGCTGCATGGCGGGTTTTCTAACTTCCAACATTGCTCTGTTCTCTTCTAGACATTCTATGTGTGCATCTGAGAGAGAGAGAGGTGGAGCTTTGTGGGGATTCAACCAGCTCTGGTAAAAGCATGTGCTCATAGTGCAGTACCTGTGACCTAGCATCAGCCATGCTGGAGTCATCGACTTGCTATGAGGGTGGAGCACTTGCAGGCCACTTTGCCACCATGTGCTACTGTCCCCAGGTTGTACCATGAGAGTCAGAGCAATGGCTTTGTGGTAAACTGCCAGTATCAGCACATTATCTGCATTATATTCTATCAGTGATGTTGCAGCTGCTGACATGCCTGTGAACAAATGACAAACATTTTATCATTTTATGCAGCAATACCCATCCATACTGATACCTGTGTACTTTCAGCAGTACAAGCAAAAAGAAGAATTGCATGTGTATCGTGTGACATTTCTGTATGTTTAGTCCTGATGTATTTAGCAGGCATTGAAACAGGTATGCAGTAATAGAATCTGTCTATATCTAGGTTAACTCTCCTACTGTCCAAACTGCCACATGCTAATACCTACACATTTCCACCAGCTGTGGACACACATGGTGGGCATTCCAAACTGTCCCATATCCATGAAACCATGTACAGGACCAGTGTCCTTGGCACCTCAAATAGTGACTGTGCTATCATTATCAGCATTATAATGATCACTGTAGACAGATATCAGGTGTTAGGGTCCTTCTACCCAACAAAGCCCATCAATCATACTTCTCAAATGTACAGATTTTCACAGAATGTCTAGATTTTTGCCTCATGTTTCTGGTCTGTTTTTCATAAAATTGTGGCTTTCTGGCAAATTAGTGGCAAATCTTTAAAGAGTGAAGTTAGAAAATAATGACAGACATTTGAGTTTCAGACTTCATACCCTTCAGAAAATTCATGCTAATGCAAAACATGTCATTTTATCAACTTTCTAAGTTTGTAAGAGCAATATCTAAGAATTGTCCCTATTTTTGTGCCTTTGTCCCACTTTTATATATGGTTTTGTCCAGATTTATTGCTCTAAGAGGTTGAGAGGTATGCCACCAGTGGTGCTACAAACAATGGTACTCTGCCTTGCTTTACTCCTGGGATGGGACACCATGACATTAGCTCCTTTCCTACAATGTGCCTTTGTACATTTCTGTCCTCCAATGACATTTATGTTTGTTACCACTTGGTTCCCTGCATCAACATGCTCTGCTGTCTAGGGCTCCATTTTCCAAATACGCCATTACCATATGCCTTAGTTGACTCCATTAGCATTTTGATCTTCTCAGGAGTGAAGCTGTTCCATCTGTATCTTGTTACCTGCTTCTGTATCATGCTGGTCTTAGGAATAATACTGTAGGCTCTAAAGCTCTTTCTTGCACCATAGAGCAGAGAAGATATCCATACCCATACATGTAAGAAGTATTGCTGATTTGGATACATTTAATGTTTAGAAACATTACATATGCATCAGGTCAATAAATAGACAAACTCTTAGATGGCATGCATAGGCCCTGAGTTTCTATATAGTATCATTGAATCACTAAATCCTTGAACAACACAGTGTGTGTTAATTGTGGGAGTTCTCTACACTAACTTTAACATCACTGCTGGTTTTAGACAGCTCCAAGCTATCCAAAACAGAGATAAGTGAAGATATCTCATTTCCTTGTTTTTTTATCTGTTTTAAGTCCATTTTACAGAACAAAATGAAAACTCCAGCAAAGCTAGAACTTTTACTGAGTGACCTCACAAACCACTTCCACTGAGTTCTAGCTTTGCTGGAGTTTTCATTTTGTTTTTACTGATTGTTTTTTCAGTGACCTTCTCACTTATTGTTTTAGTTTGTTATTTGGGATATTTTTGCAGTGACTCTATTGATAATGGACATCAGCTGGGTGTAACAGCCCTGTGTTTCTTATGCTTAGTCAAATACTCTGCTTGTGCTGTGCTGACGAGGTCATAGCAAGGCCAAAATATGCATATCCACAGTTACTTTATTGGCCTGAAATTGCCCATTAAAACGATGAAACAAGACATGGGCATTCGGAAACACCAATTAGCTGAAACACCTGATGTTCATAAGGGTCATTTGCATATATCCCACATGCCTCTGATACAAGAGGTTTGGGAGGTCACTCAGTGGAAGTTCTAGCTTTGCTGGAGTTTTCATTTAGTTTTTACTGATTGTTTTTTCAGTGACCTTCTCACTTATTGTTTTAGTATGTGAGTAATTCAGGTGAATAACTGCATTTTTCCATTTAAGTGGTTGGTATTAAACCCAGGTTTCTTTCTTGTCAGGGGAGTGAGAGTCAGGCCATTTCAGGAGTTGCGACTCCTGTGTTTCAGGACATTCAGCAACAGAGTTGTCTAAGAATTTTCTAACCTGTTCTTGTATTTTTAACCCAGAGTATATCTTGCTGTACACCACTTATGGTAATTTGACTACACAAGTCCCTCCTCCTCATCTTTTATAGGCTGTAGTCCATAAGTACAAAATTCTATCTTTGGAAAATATCTACCTTAAGTTATTTAATTATATTTGCCCTCCCATTGTATTCCACAGAAATAGATTACAGAGTGTCCACCAGCAAAAAGAACGGATATACAGCCTCCAACAGTCCCTAGGTCACCACAGCCACAGACAGAGAAGGACTCTGAGGAGGAAGCCCCTGCTAATGTCCCTGCAGGCTGACATAAGCATGCCCAGTACTTCCTGGCTTTGGATAAGAGACAATGCATAGCACATTCACTGACAACCTAGGACCTAGGGACTAACACCTCACTCGTACTCACATACAGATAGTAACAGTTATGACAGCCAGCTCACACATCCTGAACCTATCTGTGTATTGACTGTGTACTGCTTGCATCACACAGAGTCAGCCCTGAAATCCAGTCTTGTCAACTGCTGCACTTGCAAGGTAGGTTCATAATGTACACAGTATTGTAGTGGATTGTTATGTTAGGTCATCATAGCTATGGACCAGGTACAATATGCAGGCTACTATACTGGCATATTTGGACAGACAGTGCATCCACATGGAACTACCAACAACCATTCCACTAATCTATCACCATTTGTAGTCAGTAGGCCTCATGCATGGAATATTCATGCAGTCCTACTGCAACAGCTTACTGGTACATCATTCAAGGGACATGTTAGAAAGGGAGGTTAACTGATGGACTACTGTGTGTCCTGGCAGAACATGTGCATTACTTCCCCACCCCTAAAAACAGCACTGTCCCCATGTAATTGCCATAACACTAAAGTTATGCTGTATGACCTTTCACACAGTTAATATGCCACACAGCATCAGTACAGTAATGCACAATCGGAAGACACATTTCATGTGCAATTTAATCGAGAATAGCACAGTATATATTTATGCAGGTGATGATGTGATGAATGATTTCTTGCTCATCTACCAGCTTCAGTGGCTCAGAGGAATAAGGCAGATAAAAGTTCTGTGAGAGTGTCTAAGGTTCTAATCCTGACATACCTGATTATTATGCATGTAAAGTAGCAATATGTTTATCTTTTTACAGACTGTCTCTGTAATAGCTAGTATGATTCTATTTCAGATAGTAATTCCACATGTGCATCTTTGCCACAGTTCTAAGACCTATTTAATAAGTACATTGTTACTAATGGATAGCTTATGAGCCAAATTGTAAAGGCTGGGATATAAAAACATATATCAGCATGTGTATGTAGAAAACACACCCAGTACCTCCTGTAACTTGATGTAGTATAACAATATAACAGCTGTGAATAAAGAATTGTGCAGTGATGTGATTCATGTGGAAATGACAGACCAATATACAACACACAATCAGAACAACTAGGTATTGATGCACTCTAGAGAAGCTGGATATCTGCATGGCTTACATATAGGACATGGCAAGTATCATACAGCAACTGGACAAGTGATATTTATAGTTACAGTCAGGTTGTCCCACAGGGCTCTGTTCTAGGCCCAACTTTCATTTTAGTTGTCTGAAGACCTATCCTTCACATCACAGTTGTTCTACAGTCTGTATGCAGATGGGTTGAAATTGTGTATGCTGTTTAAATGTGTTACAGACTGGGCATGTCTGCACAAGAACTGTGCCACAGGAGCATCAGATGCTATTAAATGCATCAAAAAGTAAGCATATGACATTTGAGTGACAGAAAGAGAAAGGGGACTATTAAATGCAGCGCACAGTGGTTGAAACTGCAGATTAAATCAGGACCTGGGTATGTGGGTAGATCCAGATTGGAGGTTTCCAAGTCATCTCAAGACTCCCGGCCTGGAGTACACTTAGGTATGGGATGGAGTCAGTTTATGCAACAGGAAGTCTCAGGTGTCAGCAGTGTGCCTCCCATTTTCACGTTGCTAAGCAATGTACAAACAAGCCAAAATGCCACTGAGTATGCTCACACACTTGGTTAAGCCGAATGCAAATCTGTTATCCCACATGCTATTTTGTTTAGTTAACAAAAAAAAAAAAAAAATATATATATATATATATATATATATATATATATATATATATATATATATATATATATATAATGTATATGCATCTTATATAGCTTTATATTTATAAAGAGATATATATATGTATATATGTGAGTGTGTATGTCTGCATTGTCCTACATACACAGATCATGGATAGTGAAGCTGCACTATGACACGTAAAATGTTGGAGGAAGGTACACAAGGAAAGGCTCAACATTACATAATCTACTTTCAGACATTTGCAACTGCATAAACCAACATGTGCTGCAATCTTAGGACTATTGGGATATATGAAGTTCACAGTTCTGGTCATCTTCACCCATCATATGTAAATGATAGCACATATGACAGCAAAACACAATGTACTGTGAAACACACACAACCATGAGTCACACCTGTGTACTTGCAAATGGCTGGGTGGTGGTGAGTCATACCACATCTCCCTAACAGACCATGGAGAACCCTTGAAATGTATGGCATGGCATAGGAATACATACATATATTGTAAAGTCATATGTATATAGCTACACCAGCAAGAACACAAACATTTGCTACAGCCCTCTGTGTCTGCTTCATTTCAACAAACACACGTCAATAGCTGTGCAACTGCTGTAATGTATTATGCTGTGTGCCCACTCATTGCCTGGGTAAATGTGCAACTGCTGTAATGTATTATATTGTGTGCCCAGTCATTGCCTGGGTAAATTTTCTTTTGCCACAGGCTTGTCCATCCACATGCAAACAGACTCATATGCTCAACACAGGCTGTTGACACATAAATGGGCTACAAAACAGTTGTCTCACTGTTAGGCTACTAACTGCAGTTGACAGTAGGAAGCTGTATGATTATGCAGCCCTACCAACTCATTAAAGACAGGCCTTTGTTATGTTCTCTATGATAACATCACCTGCAGTTACTTGCAATGTCACATTTAAGCTGTGGCATGTGTGATAAGTACTTTGATCTGTAGTGTGTAAGAGCAGAGAGGTAGGGGTTCTAATCTCACTCCAGCCCAATTGGTGGAGGTGTGTGTATGTGCAGCTCCCTTCCAAACAAATGTAAATTTAGAACTGCAATGGATCTGCACTTTTGGCCTTTACACTTGACACAGGCCCCTAAAGTCTTCTCCCCCACAAGGCCTGCTGATATCATCAACATTAACACCTAAAGCAATGTCCAAGTCAGACTTAAGCCGTGGTGCATGTCATAAGTAGTGTGTAAGACTGGATAAGTAGGGAGTTCTAATCTCACTCTCAGCCCATTTGCAGTGTATGTACATCTCCCTTCCAAACAAATGCTAATTTAAAACTGCAATGGGTCTGCACTTTTTGGTCTTTGCACTTGACGCAGGCCCCCAAAGTCTTCTCCCCCCAAAGCCTGCTGATGTCTTCTATAATAAGAGTACCTAAAGCCATGTCAAAGTTAGACTTAAGCCATGACACATTCAATAAGTACTGTGATCTGTAGTGTGTAAGACTAGATAAGTAGGGGTTCAAATATCACGCAAGCACAGTTGCTGTGTATGTGCATCTCCACATAAAACAAGTGTGTATTCTCCAATGCCTTAAACACAGGCAGGGTTTTGCACTATTTGGGCCTAGCAGGTTGTGCAGGCCTTTGAACTCTTCCCACCATAAGGCCTGATGGTGTCAACTACCATAAGAGTACCTAAAGCCATATCACTATCAGACTTAAGCTGTGGTGCATGTGATAAGTAATGTAATCTATAGTGTCCAAGGTTAGGTAAACAGGGGTTCTAAACTCACTCCAGCCCACTTGCTGGGTGTGTGTGCTTTCCAGTGTTGTGTATACCTAAATAGGTAGTGGTAATGGTCTAACTGCATCCATGTTGATGTGTGTAGATATTAACCAGTATTTTACATCAGTCTATGGTATTATAGCATCATTGGAATGTAGTAGGCCAATAGACCTAGGGCCCTCATATGCATAGCCACCTTTTATTTATTTTACATTTGTTCACCAGGAAAGTCTGACTAGATACAGGTCCATTTTCAGCAGAGGCCCGGGGAGAAAAGCTCCACAGTACAATAGAATGTAGTACATGAGAGAACAAAATATAGAATGTACAATTGATTTTAATACATAATAGGTTAGAAGTTAACAGTTTTAGTTAGTACAGTAGACAGTCATTAAGGTACATAGTAAAAACATTGAGGTACATAGTCAATTTTTTTTTTTACCAGTATCTGGGTTTACAAGCTTTTTAGGGCAAATCTATTTATACTTATTTGAACATGTGACACAATTAGATTTAACCTGGACTGTAACATGAGCATAGCCAGTTAGTTAAGTGGTGGGTTTTAAGGAGTTTTTTGAAATGATTGAAGGAGGTGCTAGAAGTTATATGGATTGGTAGTGTGTTCCAGGTTTTGAAAATGGTGCTGGCAAAGAGTGATTTACCAGCATTGTTTTTATGTTGGATGGCAGTTATTAGGTTCTGGCTGTTAGATCATAGGGCTCTAGTGGGAATGTGGGGCTGTATTAAGTGCTGAAGTACTGGGGTTAACTCTGGGAGGTAGTAGAGCTTGTGAGCTATAGAGAGTTGATTGAGCATGAGTATATGAGGCAACTCAAGCTAGTTAAGCTGTTTTAGGGATAGACAGTGGAGGGACCTGTAAGAAGCATCAGAAGCAAACTTGGCAATCTTATTATAGCAAGATTCCATTTTATTTAGTTCGGTTTGGCGTAGATTAATCAAGATGGGAGAGGCGTAGAGGAGGGTGGATAGGAGATGAGTTCTAGCAATGATGACTTTGGTATGTTTAGTCATAAACTGTTTGTTCCTGTAGAGAAGGTCTAGCTTTTTATTAACTTTGATGGTTTGTGCTATGTGGATGTCTAATTTGAATGTTTTCTTTGGAGTTGATGATGAAGTTGTTGCTCAGGGAAGGAGGTCTACCTGGGCCAAAGAGAATTAGTTTGTTTTTTTGGGGGTTAAGAAGAAGTTTGATGTTAGTGAACCAGGTTTTGGCTAGGGTGAAGGTGTTTTGGGTTAAGGTTTGTAGTTCACTTAGGGCAGGGGGTGGCACATATAAGGGTTGTGTTATCAGCATATTGTACTACTGAGGCAGTTGACAAGGATGAAGATATCTGGTTAATAAATAGGGAAAACAACAGAGGGCCGAGGATAGACCTGTGAGGGACTCCTATAGTTACTGGTAGCAGGGGGGGACAATTGGTCTTGCCATAGGACAGCTTGCTGTCAATCTGACAAATAGCTGTTAAACCATGATACAGAGGAGGGACTTATATTTAGGGTAGATAGAGTTGCAAGAAGCATGCTGTGGTTAACCATGTCAAAGGCTTTTGATAAAGCAAAGAATATGGAAGAAGTAAATAGACCCTTGTTTCTGTGGTGGTTAACAATGTTGGTAAATGATGATAATGCTGTTGTGGTGCTGTGGGAAGGTCTAAAGCCATGCTGGGATATGAAGAGTAGGTTGTTATTCTGGAGATATTGCATAAGTTGAGTACGAACTACTCTTTCTAATATCTTTGAGAATGGTGGTAAGATAGCTATAGGGTGATAGCTGGTAAGTTCTAAGGAGTTACCTCCTTTGTGCAGTGGGATGATATGGGAGGTTTTCCAAGAGGCTGGTACTTTGCATTCTGACAGAGATCTACTAATGAGAATGGAGACTGGATAGGCTATAGCATCATCTGATATTTGAAGGAAGTCTGCTGGTAGCTTATCAGCTGCTAGATTGGTTGGTTTAAGTTTCTTAAGGAGTTTAGAAATTACCTTGGTGGACACTGGGTGAAGTTGAAAACTGGGGGTATTGTTTTTTGTATTGGGGTGGGTTGTGGTAGTTATTGGTGTGGGGTGGGTAGTACTATTATTTTGGGCATTGGCAAGGGTCTGGACTGTTTCAGTGAAGAATCTATTAAATTGTGTGGGTATGTTTTCATGATTTGGTAGCACAGGGGTTGGTGTAGTGGACTTTCCTGGGTGCAGTATACAATTTATTGTGTTCCAGAATTTTTTGGGGTTATGAGCATATTTTTTCTTGCAGGTTTTGATAGTAGTTAGATTTGTCTAGTTTGATATGTTTTTTGGCTTTGTTCTGGAGCTGTAGGTAATTTTGTCTTAAGGTAGTGGTTTTGTTTTTTTGATATTGAGACCAGGTGTTATCCCTTTCTTTCATTATAGTTTTAGTGGGATTTGTTAGCCATGGGGCATAATTAGTTTTTATTCTAATGGTTTGGGAGGGTGCATATTGGTCCAGGATTTTTAGGAAGGATGTGTTGAAGTACTCAACTGCTTTGTCTAGTGATAATTGCTTTAGGGGAGTCCAGTTGTAGTGTTTTAGTACATTGATGAAGTTAGTAGGTATGAAGGTGTTTTGTTACGAACTAGTCTGAGGATAGGTTGGCTGATGGTTTGGGATTTGTTCCTAATTAGGTAGGTAGGATGATGGTCACTTAGGTTATCTGGAAGACAGCCAGATTGCTGTGTAAGATTGGGGTCAGATACCAGGATCCAGTCCAAGATGGACTGGTGATTGGATGTTTTGTCAATACTAGTGGGGGTGGTTATAGTTTGGGTAAACCTGTGGAGGTTTATAAAGGCAGTGGGATTATGGCTGGAGCAGTTGAGCCAGTCAATATTAAAGTCTCCTAATAGTATGGTTTCATGTGGAATGGAGTTGAATCCATTTGAGTGATGTTATTGCCTGGTGGGATGTAGCCACCTGCAATAACTATGTGTTTATTGGAGTTTATTTTTAATCTGGCAAGGATTAGTTCCACATCTTTGACATCTTGGATGTTGTAATCTAGTTGTTCTATGGTGAGGTGGTTTTGGAATATTATTGCAACACCACCTCCCTTTTTCTCTACTCTGTCTTTGCGGATAATATTGTAGCCAGGGGTGGTAATCTCATTGTCATGATGCTTTGGTTTGAGCCATGTTTCAGTTAACACAACAATATCTGGTTTGATTAGTGCCAATAGGGCATGTAGGTCCTGGATTTTCTTAAGTATGCTTCTAGCATTAATGTTTAGGAAGCAGATAGATGAGGATGGCCTGTGTTATAGGGGATTTAGCTGATTTGAGTTAGGGTTGACAAGTATTATGGGTCCTGAATTGAGGTGGACATCTCCACTGCAAGTGAGTTTTTGGAGTAGGTGTAGATAGAGTTTGGTAAATTTGCGAATTATTTTAGTTTGTTTTTGTGAAGAGAGAGGGTTAGTTTTTATGGTTTGTTTGTTGCATGAGTAAGGGAAAGGTTGGGGTGTGGTAAGGTTGGATGGTGATATAGGGAAGTTTTTTTTATTTTAATGAGATTAGATGTGGATTCTGTTTGCCATGGGGATGGGGTATGGTTATCAAGTTGCATGTGATAGGAGGACAGATTGGAAAGGAGGAGTAAGTTGAAGACTATTAGTGTGTAGATGGATGCTTTTAGTAGTTGGGTTGGATGTGTGTAGTACATGTTAATTAGTTTAAGAAAAGGTGGGATGTATACAAGGGTGATATTTGTAGGTGTATCTGACTGGAGTTGTAATATGAGAGGGGGAGGTGGGAGGGATTTTCTGATAGAGGCAGGAAGTGAGGTGCAGTGTTGGGGAGCAACTGGAAGGGGAGGAGGTGACAAGTGGTTAGGTATAAAAGAAATGATATGGGGGGTGAGAGGGGAGCGGAGTGAGCCCAAGCATAGCGAGGGCGAATGGAGCAGGTTGACACCCACAGTGAGTGACTACAAGAAGTGAGCTATGGAGGTGAGTCAGGATACAGAGAGGCAGAAGAGTATGGATTTAAGGCAGAAGTAGAAAATCTGAGGTATAGGAAGGTATAATAGCAATGTAGGATAGGGAAGAGAAGGAGAGCAGGCTAGGGAAAGAATAACCAGTGGTGGGAAGCACAGAAAGTAGATAAACTGAATGTTATTAAAGGGTAAAGAACATAGATGGAGGGCAGGAGACAGGAAGGGCACAGTATCCAGACAAAGCAATAAAAATATCTACAAAAGCAATCAGAGACCTGGGAACAGGAGGATAGGTAAGTAAAATATGAGCGAGTCCTACAGTCAAAAGGAACAGGCAGAAATTAGGAGAAATACAAAAGTCAAAAGAAGCAGGCGGAAATCAGGATAATTTAGATTAGGGAGATACTCTACTAGATAGACATTTAACAAGGAAGGAGTATAACTAACAAAATGGGGAGGGGGGGAGATAAAATAAGTTTACATGCAGCCTAATTTAAACACTATGGTAGGGGAGGAGAGATGAATAACTTGGAAGTCATGGGGGGGGGTACAGTGCAGCTGCCAGTAGCAATGCAGGGCTCAAGCAATGGCACTACAAATACTCACTTACTTAACAAAGCAATAGCTAGTGCTACTGAAAGGATTACAGGACAAAATTCTGTGGTGTGTAGCTGAAAATAGCAGTTGTAATCACCTGGATAGAAGCAGAGAGGCTGTAGAGGTGATCAACTAGCAGTCGAGTTTTCTGAAGTTTCTAAGTTTTGGAGTGTTCGTGCTCTCAAGTATGGGGAGGGGAACAAACCAGACTCATTATGTAGCTGCGATGTACAGACACTAAAGGAAAATAGATAAGGAAGAAATTGTAGTAATGGAGTTAGACAACCTGACATTCAGGGTGTATAGCAAACACCAGGCAGCAGAATTACTTAGCAATAACATTCTGATAATAGTTCAGTTATACCTCAGCTACAATCAGTAGACAGATTGCAGATAAAAACTGAAAACTAATAATGCTAGTTCATACAAAAACAGCTAAAATATATAAATGGACTGCAGAATAAAAATAGAAACAATAACTGTAAAACCACATGCAGCCAAGTAATGTGGTTCATAAAAAAGCCCTGACTTAATAGGAGCAGAGAACAAAGTAATATAAGTAGGGAATGCACGGGTTCAGTTTAAAAACTCACTTGCAGCCCCTGACATAGTGTTAGACCTCAGAGGTCGAACTGAATGCCAGCAGAACATTAACGATATCTATGACAAGGATAATATTCATTTAAGTAGAGCAGTAATAGTAGATAAAACAATAACATGCAGTATATAGAAAAATAGTTCCAGCCACAAAATGCCAACAAAAATTAATATCTATGACAAGGATAATATGCATTTAAAATAAAGCAGTAGTAAGTGAAACAATTACATGCAGTAAACAGAAAACAAACAGTTCCAGCCACTATCACTATAACATAAGACGATAGTTTAAAAAATGTTTACACTGTCAAATATAGCAATAAAAAAACAAAATAAAGGTTTACATTGCCAAATAAAACAAAAACAATCAAAAGAAAGCAAATGTGAGTGCTTACATGGGAGTTCACAACACCAGGGACTGCAGCTGCTTAGAGAAATTTAAAGATGGCTCCCAGGGTTTAAAAAACCTCTTAAAAGATAGAGGGAGGGTCAATAACAGTCAGATGTGAGGGGATGGCCAAGAATACAGTGTAATCAGACCTCGACAGGGAATGCATGCAAAGCAATAAAAAAAAAAGTCCACAAAAGCAATCAGAGACCTGGGAACAGGAGGATAGGTAAGTAAAATATGAGCGAGTCCTACAGTCAAAAGGAACAGGCAGAAATTAGGAGAAATACAAAAGTCAAAAGAAGCAGGCAGAAATCAGGAGAATTTAGACTACGGAGATACTCTACTAGATAGACATTTAACAAGGAAGGAGTGTAACTAACAAAATGGGGAGGGGGGGAGATAATATAAGTTTACATGCAGCCTAATTTAAACACTATGGTAGGGGAGGAGAGAAGAATAACTTGGAAATCATGAGGGGGATACAGTGCAGCTGCCAGTACCGATGCAGAGCTCAACCAATGGCACTACAAATACTCATTTGCTTAACAAAGCAATAGCTAGTGCTACTGAAAGGATTACAGGACAAAATTCCGTGGTGTGTAGCTGAAAATAGCAGTTGTAAGCACCTGGATAGAAGCAGAGAGGCTGTGGAGGTGATCAACAAGCAGTCAAGTTGTCTGAAGTTTCTAAGTTTTGGAGTGTCCGTGCTCTCAAGTATGGGGAGGGGAACAAACCGGACCCACTATGTAGTTGCGATGTACAGACTCTGGATAGAAGCAGAGAGGCTGTGGAGGTGATCAACTAGCAGTCAAGTTGTCTGAAGTTTCTAAGTTTTGGAGTGTCCGTGCTCTCAAGTATGGGGAGGGGAATAAACCGGACCCACTATGTAGTTGCGATGTACAGACAATGGGAGTCCACAACACCAGGGACTACAGCTGCTTTACCCTTAGTAACACATTCAGCACCTACTGCCCCTGTCCAGGGTGTACACAGGTGGAACCAATGTGGTGTAATTATGGTCACCCATCCAGTCGTACAGATTGCCTCTGTAAAGGGCGAGTGAGATGCTCAGTTTGACATGAAGTGGAAGTGTGTTGTAAAGATGTGTTAATCTCCAGTAGACAATTCTTACCCTCCAGCAGGTTTTATAAAAGTTACATACCAGGTTAAGATCTTAACTGTGAGTAAACTAGTTATACATGTCACTCACACATGTGCAGCATGTCCATTAAAAAAGGGTCACAGACTGACTCGTATGTAAAGCAGAGATCACCTCTGAGTATTCTGTTTGATGCACACTAAATTGATGATGATTTCAGACAATTCCCTTAGGACAGATGCTTAAGATTTGCATCTCCCTTGGGAGGAACCTTTGGTTTCCACAATCATCACAGTTGTTTGGTGAGTAACATACCAAAATGGGCTTTACACTCAGATATTGTTCTAATGAGGGAAGAGTACATGGAGGTACTAACTACTTGTACTGGAGACAATGCCCTCATGTATGAAATGAGCAATATATAATGACCTACTCACCACTGTGTAGACAAGGTTATCTAAGTTATGGTAGCTGTCAACACATCTCACCAGGTCTCTCAGCCTTGCGTATGTACTTAAGGTGTCAGGAACATAATTGCTACCAAAATGAATGATAATACATATATTTGCATTGAGTTTAAGGCAATGTGTTTGGCAACAATCATCTGTCCATGTAACACTGTAATGTAGGATGTTGCCCTACTATGTATATTGTATGACCACTCATGGTTAGCAGGCATCATCAAACGTTGTCAGACACAGTCATTTACTTTGTGTTTGTACTTCAGTGAAATGAATTCCAAGCAGTAGGTGACTCAGGACAGAAGCCTGTAGAACACCACTGGTTACAGCTCAGCTGTTGGAGTCTTCCCTTATTGGACTATGACTTGTATCAGTGAGGCAGTTAACAACTCCTCTAATGGTATAAGGGTTCAACACTAGTTGGGTGTGTTATTTGATGATGTCTGCATAGAGGATAGTGTCAAATGTCTTCTCTTTGTGCAGGTAGGCTGTGTGCATAGATTTCCTATCAGCCAGGTCCTTGGTGACTGTCTCAAAGAAGTCCACAAAACTTAACAGGCATGATGTCACTATGACAAATCCATACTGAGTAGCGGCAAGTAATTGACTGTTACCTACATTTTAGTTTATAATGTCCATGATAATCTGCCCCATGGCCTTGCAGATATGGATAATGAGTCTGATATGAGTATAGTTTGCAGGGTCAGTGGATACATCACATCTGTGCAATGGAATAACCATACCTGCTTTTCAGTCAGCTGTGATGAAGCTGTTGGTTACACTATAATTGGGAAGAGTGTCCAAGGGTGTCACAAGTCCATATTAGAGCCCATGTAGGGTACAGCCTGGAATGTTATCAGGTTCCCTACATTCTGTTTTGATCCTTAGAGAGGCCAGTTATTACGTGCCCTTCAGAGATACAAGGTAGTGGACAGGTGGTAGGTATGTCATGGTGTACATGTGGTGGGAACAGGGGATTGAGGTTTTTGCAGATCCCGTCAGCCAAAAGATGAGATAGGTCTACATCACCAGTGTTTGTGGTGTCATTAAGTACACGTTTGGTACTAAACTGGGCCTTTCCTTTTAGGTTACATATGTAAGTATAGAATGCTAATTTGGAGCAATACTTTGTTTTGGAGGAATTCACAACAACTCTTATTTGCTTGTTCATGCAGATGAGGTAGTGTTTCCATTTCAGGGGGCTCCCTCCCTCCTACTCTTAAAGAGCAATGTCTCCCTGTTATTGTAAAGCCTGTTAATGGCATCCACCAGGCAGGTTTGCTCTTCCATAATGAACTTGTGTTGTACCTATCGGGTACAGCCAATTCAGTTGTTTGTATAAAGCACTGGCTTACAGCTCAGCATAGTTGCTAGTTCCTTCTGAGGGGGGAGGTGCAGTGAAAATATTGATACCATCCTGTAAGAAGTTATAATCTGCTTTGGTGAAATTTATTACTCTATCTTCTGTGGGGGGGGGGTGTCAGATGTGATATGTACTTTGAATGAGACTGATTAGTTGTCATATCTCACCAGGAGGGGCACAAAGTGGGGTGCTACAGTGGTCCTCCATATTTGTAAGCATCCCATCCAGTATGTAGGCTCCCCTTCTGGGGGTATCAACCAGCTGGTCCAGAGCATTATGGTTAATGATGTTGGGAATATTTGTGCAAGTGAGTTTGAGCATGACTAATATACCCAGTTGGTGGGTACTTAACGTCACCCAAAATAATGGTGTCTGGATGTATCTTGATAGACTCAAGTAGGTGCAAATAAGAAGACTGGGTGTCCTGATTCATGGAGGGGCTCCTGTAGTTGGCAATTACTTGAACAGATGTCTCCAGGGAATTACATTGTGTAACCAGTCTGGATGTGTATGCATCCAAAATGAATATTGATACACCAACCCCATTACTTTGCATGCCATGAGTTTGAGGTCTGCACGTGTTGAAAGAGTTGTAAACTGCTATGGCTGTTTTGGTCTCCACAGCCCTGACTCAGGTGTATGTGACTGCACAAATGTTGGTGTCTACCAAGGTGTGGGCTGCTTCCAGTGAGTGGGATCTCATGTTGACACTCCTAGCATGTAGCAGCATAACCTTATGGTTGTTTGTAGATGGACTTTTTACATTTGAATTTTGTCCCTGTGACACCACCTAAAAAGGCACTATGGGGGTGGTGAGACACTTGGCCAGTAACCAAAATTGCATGGGTGACAGATAAAGATCATCTCTGACAAAGTATTGAGGTCTGTTGATCATGTCACATCAGGGTGACAGATAGTGGAGCCCCTTTTAAGGACAGCAGATGCTAAGCCAATTATTGACATAAATCATGTTCTTTTTGCATGCAGGCATCATCCCAGGTGAGGTTAAAATGAAGCTGAAAGCCAAGGGCATACCTGCCTGAGACACATAGTCCAACAGGTTGGTCATTTTTCTCTTCATATACTCCTGAGAGGTACATCTGAAATCATACACACAAACAAAAACTATGGCATAGTCATAGTAGTACCTGCTGTTGACAGACTGGGGTGCATGTGTGATATGGCATAACAGGGCATCTCACATACAGCTGGCCATGACCTTCCCCTTATGTAGCCTGGTGAGTGGGACATCAAAGTGTCTCATGATATAATCACATATGAGTAATATGTGTGATCTACTGTCTTGCCCTAAGGGTTTGAGTGGTGATACAGTTGTGCATGAGCCATTATGTGTACTGTTCTACAGAGGTAGTATTATATGCAGCATGCTTGTGTCTGTGTTTTTGAGGTGTCTGGTGTGCATATCTGTTTCTGTTAAGGAGATTCACATATGTAGGTATGTGTGATGTGGGTTTGGGTGGAGTTGGAAATGAGGTGTGCATGTTGGTAATCTACTCATTGCCATATGTATCATATGTTTGCAGTAAAGATATGGATGTCCTTGCATGCACAAGACACTTGTTCAACATCGCAGTCATTACTTTGGCCTTGCATATCTACAATGTCTTTCAAACAACCATACAGTAAATGGATGAGTTGTACAATGATGTGGACACAGTGTTATGTTCTGGGAACATAAATGTACAGTATCACATAAGCAGGACATGTGGTAGGAACAGCTACATTGCCCAAAGGTGGCCACTCCTCTGCAATAGGCCTCACAGCCATGTCATGCAGATCAACACCATGACAGTATGACACTGCTGAAGGGCAGGCTGCATGTCTTGTTGTGATACCACCACCTAACATGGACAACTGCTGCTGTGGAGTTTGTCACATCAACCTTGGACATCTATGTTACCTGACATACAATATGATATTGTGATGTTGCAGCTGTGCTCCTAAGCAACATCAGATCAGTACCCAGTCAAATCCTACAAGGCTCAGAACCCAAGATATAATACGTGCAAAATTCAAATGACAGGTCTGGTTGCTGATCAAGGCATCTACCAGGAAAAGGTTACAACAAGCCTACAGATTCTTGCATCATCTGGGACAAGTGCGTAGATCAACAAACAGGCTCTTGGCCTACTTCATATCTTGAGCTTGGTGGTAATATTTTGCTTTTCATCAGAGACAGGGAATAAGAGCTTTGTATCCCAACAGAGTGATGCCATGGTGAGATCAACAGTAGTAGTAGCCAGGCAGCAGCAATTCAGGATACTCCCCTCTTTTCATCTGTCATTACAAGGTAATTCTTTGTTTTGAATAGGTACTGCTTGATTAGTGTCTAACTTCAGAACTCCTGTCTAAATACTCCATCCTTACGTTTACAGGGTGTACATATTAGTTTCCCCTACAGTGTTTGACAGTGCTCTGTTCAAAGTCAGATACCTTGGGTTACATTTATCTTGGAAATCATGACAGAAATAACTCCAATAAGGAGTTGCATACATGACCTTTCAGGACCTCTGGATTTAGTATTTTACTGTATCCACTAAACAGGCATTGTGCTTCAGGAATGGAGAAGAGCAGCAGTCATCCCTCTGCACAAAGGGGCCCATCTACAGACACTGGTAGATGATCAGTAGAGATGTAGTACACCCGCAAACACTGGACCAGGCACAGTTTGGTTTAGTCATGGGCAGATCATGGCTACCCTACTTGGTGGACCTATTTGAAAAGGTTACCAAATCAATGGATGAGGGAAACATGAGTCACTCTACCTACCATGGCCTGACAAAGCATTTTATTGTTGACAAACTCAAGTGGGTAGATGCAAACCAGTATGTCAGCCAGTGGATAGCCAAGTGGCTGCTGACAGGATCCATGACATTAGCAATGAGGAGTCCCCCTCTACAATGAGCCCAGTCGCCTGTGGACTCCCTCACAAACCATTCCTCACGCTGCTCCTTTTAGGCAATAACTTCTCTGCAGGTGCGGCCACTGTCAGTGGTCTGTGGCTGACTAAATTTGCAATGATTACAAATTAGGAGCTGTTATTGCATCCCACACTGACACAAATGTTATCCAGGAGGGGTTGACACAGACATACAGTTGCTGTCAGAGCTATGGGCCAACAGTAAATGCCAAGAGTTGCACAATACTATCCTTTGGGGAATGATCCAGCCATTGTAACTATTGTATTGACAGCACACTGCCTACAGTTGACCAAGTAGTCAAGTACTTATAAACACATAGATAGTGATCTAGCCTTTGACTGAAATATTTCAGTAATATTGGGTAAAGCATTCCATGTAACGCAACCTGTAAACCAAGGTAGGGCAGGTAAATCCAAGGAAGTCATTGTTCCACTGTATTCATCATTCATCAGACCTATCATTGAGTGCAGTGCCACCTTTTCCATGCACGTAACCAGGCATATCCATCAACTGCAGCAGCCACAGAGGGTCCCAGTAAACCACTACGTCGTGTATGTAACATGTAGTAGGGAGACTGCGTTAAGGCCCAATCCATGTATTCTATCTACAACATGCTTTGCAGAGGAGGTGTATGGCTGCCATGCAGGGTGGTTTCAGACCCCACTGTGGGCCTCCTGCATATCCACAAAACAACTAGCACCAGAATTACCTGTTCTCCAGACCTATACCTTGCCTGTGGTATAGATGGGACATGCTGGTGAGACAGGTATATAATCCAGAGACTACGCTTTATATGGAACAGGCTCCCTATCCATGTAAAGAAGAGTTCTGCCCTAATGCAAATAAAGTGAAAGTTACACATTTAGATGGGAAGCAGGACAATCATACATGGTTTAGTACGAATGTCTGGAATGGACACAGATGAAGTGAAGATTGTTAATCTCCCACACTCCACCCTGTAGATGTTTCAGCACCCAAAACCCTGCTTACCCTCTTCCAGGGTATCAGTCCTTGTTACAGTTTAGGGATGCATGGCTAGGCTTCAAGAAGCCCTTGCATTCGTTCACGTATTAAACACATATGAACCCATGTTCCAATGGTCCTATAGTTACTTACCTTTCTGCTGACATTTTCATCTGTGCTGACATTAAGTCTTGTGCTCTGATGTTAATGGTTTGATTAAACATGTTCATGCATAGCTGTGTCCTACAGAATCCTGAAAGAGAATCATAGACATTTCCATGAGACTCCTTTCATTGTGTGACCACAAAGCCATTTCTACGGTATCCATGGTAACATAACCACATGATATGAATCTAGACTCATTATGAATGGCATTGTGCAATATCTGTAAATGAGCAGTACAAGTATTACGCAAAAAGACACACTGGATGATAGGTCATAGTGATGTAGATAGTCCCCCTTTGCAACAGATACATAGCTTTATTTCCCTGCATCCATGGGAAAGTTGACAAAGATGTGGCACAGGTATTATCACTTGCACAGGATGTTGTGCAGGAGGCCTAGCCTAACCCATTTAGTTGATATGCATATGCATGAGTCGGGAAGGGAAGCAGACAAGATGGAGCATGGAGATGTGGTATGTGTGTCTGTAGGTGACCTGATTTTGACAGTGGTGTGTGAGTGTGTGTGTGAACACAGCCAAGCTCAGTACTAGCCCTATGTGTCTGCATGTTGGACAACTGTGAGTCATGCATGATAGAGCTGACAGTTCAACATCTCCATCCCCAAACTTGTAAACTGTCTCTGCCAGGAGTTGCACTGGTACTTCCACACCCAAGATCAGATGCTGTGCTACTACCTGAGGGTGGCTGCTGTCTGCTGGGAACATGTCCTCCACAGGAACACCCAGGACCACAAGCCTATGGTCTGCCACATCTTGGTGTGGACAGCACACTCCCCTCTGGTACACTGGATGTACTGCCACTACAGGAGTGTGATTGTGTATGGCTATGTTGATTCTCTGCAGATGTTGTTGCTGACCTATGTCCATGAGGCCGACTCTCATCTCCAACCAGATGTTCCATCACAGACACCATACATTCCAAGACTGATACTGTGTAATCTTTCTGGGACCAACATCTTTCCACTGCATCAGTTAACCATTCCAGGGATCAGCAACACAGTGGAGGCAGTCACGGATGTCAGACTGTGCTGCATCCATAACCCTGAGAATTCTGCGGGAGTACCTTTCAGAATGTGCCTGTGCCTCCATGATGGCCCTAAACATTTGCCAAGTGACATGTGATTAGACACCTGTAACAGGTGATGGAGGGACAGGAGGCCTCCTATGAGCACTCCTATCAATCCGCCTTGGTGTACCCTTGCCAACTCTTTGGCTATGGTCAGTGTCAATACTCCTTATAGCCTCAGTAACCACACTCTCCTGATCAATGTCCCCACCCTCTGACTGTCCAATATCTTTGACCATAGAGGACTGGGTATGCATAGGCATACTGGCTGTGTACGATGACAATGAAGGCAGATGAGGGATGTCAACCTCAGATTCAGCCCCTGCAACCCCCAACTATGCCTCACTTTGGCCACCATCATCATTAGAGTCTGAAGAGACTCCAATATCAGGTTGTGAAGAAGACAAAGACCAGCCCCCATGATCACCTGTGAAAAAAGGGAACAGCATTAGATTAATACTCTACCTACTATGGTATGCTTTACTATGTTGGAATATATTTTATGCTGTATACACTGCTGTCAGTATTACAGACTTGTCTAACCTCCAAGCTCTAATAGTAGGACATGAGGGCATTATAGCCTAACCCAAATCTGTATTTACCAACAAATAAAAGCTCTTTAAATAAGAATCTCATGATCGATACCTAAATGATGTCCAGTGTGGACTTTTTGAAAAACCCTTGCACAGTTGACACTTCTGGCAATCTGAACTATCCTGACAATACTTGCAAATCTATCACTGTGAGCACACCTACAGGGCATAGGTATGAGTGTAAACTGTGTACAGTCAGACTCTATCTCGACACTTGGAACTCAGGCAGATAGTACAGCAATCTAGCCATAAGGCCTGGAATGACAGTTTAGCATATACATTTCACTAAATATACATGTGTAACAAAACAGTGTTGTGCTTACCAGGAGCAGGACCACGGTCTTGTCCAATTCCTGATATTCCTGAAAAGATATGAGGGAGAGGTAATGTAAACAGCTCTACACATTACATTATAACAGATTATATGTCAAAATATCTGACATTTACAGTAGCTACTATGTAAACTGGTATGTTGGTCACAATCTGGTCTGAAACTCAAACTGCAGTGAACCTATTTTCCTCCCAAAATAAAACCTGACACCCACTTAAAACTATGTGCACACTGGCACAATGAATGCTTCAGTATTCCAATGAAGATCCTACTAAGCATACCTGGACCCTCCTCTGGTGTTGAAATGGTGGCACCTACATCCACAACATACTGTGTGATGGATGCCTGGGAGCTGTCTTGTGTACCTAGGTTGACCAAGAATTCTTCAGTGGCTGACGATTGTTGTTGTGCAGCAGGCCCTCCACCAGTAACACCACAATTCCTGGCCACATCAGCTGCTCTTCTGCATTCATTGTTAATCATATCAGTGGTGTGGTATCGCACCTGCTTATATGTCCTGCTCTGCTGATCAACCACATTTACATTCTGGATTAGGTTTGCCCACAATGCAGCCTGCTCCTGTCTGTTGCGCCTCCCCCTTGACAATAGGATCTCATAATGCTGCTGCAGGGCCTCCACACTTACATAATTCTCAGGCTCAGTGAAAGTTGCTCTTCAACACCTATACATTATTGCTGATATCAACAAAAAGAGAACACGTCAGGATCAGATATGTGGGGGTGTAGAAGGTAGAGATACAGCCGTATAGGACAGCTATCAGTATTCAATGTTTGATTACACATCTAAAATACAAATGTGTACCTCACTATATGTCTCAACCTCTTAGACCAAGAAATCTGGACAAATTCATAAATAAAAGTGAGACAAAGGCCAGAACATAGGGGCAATTTCTACGTATTGGTGTTACAAACTTACGCGGTTAATGGAATAACAGGTTGTGCATGACCATGAAACTTCTGCAGGGTATGAAGTCTGCAAATCAGATGTCCTTAATTATTGTCTAACTGCAATCTTTAATGATTTGCAACTACTTTGCCATAAAAACAGAATTTTATGAAACATGGATCAAATATATGAGGCAAAACCCTGGGCAATCTGCTAACATACGTACAGTTAAGAGGTATGTCCTCAATATACAAAAATTGTGAGTGCAAGTGATGGAGGAGCAATAGTCAAATATTCCTGTTTGTGGCATGACAGGTACAGATGTATGATAAGAAAGCCAAGACAGGAGTCCAATAAACTGTGATCCATAGCAGTAACTCCCCCTAAATTCTATACAAACAGTGCTAAACAAATAGTGGTGTTATCCAAGGGACCCGTGTCCCTATTGAACACATAGCACTCGTTCGCTTGTTGTACTGTAATTCCTCTGTAGGTGTAAGACATGTGGAGATCAATGACATGTTATCAGTAAAGTTCTACGGCAGGCTTACTGATGTAATCCCAGTCCCCATAACTATATTTCACCATATGTATCATGTTGGTGATAAAATGATTGCATACCTGCTGGACATACCTCTCAACCTCTTAGAGCAAGAAATCTGGACAAAGCCATAAATAAAAGTTGGATGAATTCCCAAAAATAGGGACAGTTTTTAAATATTGCTGTTACAAACTTAGAAAGTTGATAGAATAACAGGATATGAAGTTGGGAACTCAAACGTCTGTCATTTTCTAACTGCAATATGTAATGATTTACCACTAATTTGCCAGAAAACCAGAAGTATATAAAAAGCAGATGAAAAATAGGAGGACAAAATCTTGACATTCTGAGAAAATCTGTACAGTTGAGAGGTATGCTGCTGGAGTGCAGTATACCTCTTTGGAAAGAAACTGATATATATAAATATATATATATATATATATATATATATATATATATATATATGGTTCTACCTGACATAGTCGAAACCACACACACACACACACACATTATATATATATATATATATATATATATATATATATATATATATAATCTTGTGCCGAGTTCATACGAAGTAACTGTCATACATAATGGTTTTCCTAGCTAGAAGTTTTCCTTTTTAAGGTGTACTTCATTAGCAGGTGATTGCCTCTGAACCAATCTGTGGTTGAGTAATGCTAACTGAAGCATACACCGCTGATTTGCAGTGTAGTCAGGTAATCTGCAAATATTGAAGGGGAAATAAGGCCTCAATGTAGAATCCTGCCCCTTTCTCATAAGTGGGGGTGAAAATGCTGGGTAGAAATAATATGTCAGCACAGGGAGGATGTACATTTATGTATGCGCTACAGGCCGCAGCTGATGCTAATGCTGCATGAGTAAAGGTGTGACCACTGGCAGCATTGGTGTACAGCCAGATCCTTAATGGGGGAACCCATCCCACAGGATATTGAGGTATGTGTCTAAGGTAAGTACGTTAGCTAAATGTATCATGAATAGAGTAATAGGCAACATATTTATTGTGTCCTTGAACAATGTAGGGGGTAAATTTACCATTATGCCAACCTTTTGGGCAACTGCAAGGCCATGTGTTACATTATGGTAGTCATTTGGAACATGTGTGCTTGCAGTCCTTGCTGCTAGCAGGACCTCTATATGTGTAAGTTAGTTGTGCAGCTGTGATAATCTGTAATATCATTATGAAATGATTGTGTGCTGCACTCTGATTTTCATTACCTAAGTTAAAATCCTCTGTGAATGCATATTAATGCATAACCTGACACTCTATGCACTTTATAGTGTTGCTATAGGAATATCAAATCAGGAGATGCAGCAAACCACAACAAGGAAACAGAAAAAACGTGTAGACCAAAAAGCCTCACTCTGGAATGTTGTAAAACGTTTCAGCAGATGCAAAAAATACGTAAAAAATCTTGTAATCCAATTCTTTTAAAGATGTAACAGCAATTCTAAAGGTGCTCGCCAAAAAATGATGACCAGATGGTAAACTAGAAATCTTTATTCCACAAACACGAACCAAACTCCAACACAAGCGCTTTCACCCGTTTATAACGGGCTTTTTCAAGTGTGATTTCTATGTACCACAGCTCTTTTTTATATATGCTGGGTTATTAGGTTAATTAATTGTATAATTGATTGATTGAATTAGTCAACCATATTTTCTTTGTTTAAAAATATATATACATTTAAAAACTGTTTAAACATGTGCTTTTGTTATCACAATGATAATGAATATTAAAATAATAAAAGTGAAAATACATTACGTTTTGACACATTTAATGATAGCAACCTAATAAAAAACTTCTTGATGTTGCCTCTACTTCAAGTTTAAATATAACAACTGCATTAAATACTCATTTTCTGTGTGTGCTACATCTTAGTCACAAAATAATTATGTTTGCAGTTGTGTATAATACTTTCCAAGTAAATAAGTCAATCTTACATGTTGCTTTGTGTAAAAGATAAATAATGTTATGCTAAATAAATAAATAAATGGTTACATTATTTAATATTTGCCCTATAAATAAATCATTAAAGCACATGAATATTAAAATCAAATATAAATGTAAATATGCACATACCTTAACCTAGGTAAATATAGAATCATAAGTAATTCTAATGTTAAATTCATATTGTAATCAATTTCTAATACAAATAAATGATACAACTTGAAAATCCACAATGTAAATACTTGTGTGCCATAAAAACAGAAAAAATGTATGTGTGTAAAAGTGAATGCAGATCCACTTGATTTATAGTTTACTATGCCTATCCTTCAAAATACAAGCCAAACTGGTTCCATCATTTAAACCAGGGCTTCTTGTGGCATCAAGCCTCAGCTGCCAAATTAACTCTTTGATGTTTAGAGCATTCTTCCAATCACCACCCCTCTTGTCATGAACTACCCTGTCCAACACAAAAAAACGAATGGAGACGTTGGCACATTGTTCGGAGTGCTTGACAAAAGCATTAGTCTCCTTTTTTGTTTTGATGTCATTCATGTGCTCATATATCCTACGTCTAAATTCTCGTTCTGTTTTGCCAATATAAAATGATAAACAGTTTTGACAAACTCCTAAATATACCACTTTAGTTGAGTTACAGGAGAAGTGCTCTTTAGATGTTATAATGATACCTCTAGAAGGGATGGTGATTTTGTCACTATTTGTAATGTACTTGCATTGATGGCACGCGCCACATGCATAAGTACCTTTTTGTTTGATCACTGTGTTGGTGTGCAAGCTGTTATTGGAACTAGTTTTAGTTTCAAAAATGCCCTTCAAATTAATGCCCCTTTTTCTAACAAACGAAATTTTGTTAGAAAACATGTTTGCAAATTCATCTTGCATATGAACAATGGGCCAAAAATTACTTGCTGTGCTTTCAATAAAATGTGCATCTTGTGAATATGTATATATAAAATTACTGCCAAAATTGTCTTCCAGTTTGTTCTGCCTCCTAGGAATGACCGCTTTAACTCCTAAGAGCGGTGGAAAATGTGCGTCTCTTTTTCTTAGAACTTCACCAAGAATGTCCTGAAACAATTCTTCAGGATACCCTCTGTCCAAAAAAGAGCTTCTAAGAAATTCTGTCTCTTCAAAGAACAAGTCCTGTGTGCTGCAAATTCTAGATGCACGCACCAGTTGTCCCTTAATGATGCCCCTCTTAACATGCAAAGGGTGCCCACTGTTAAAATGTAAAAAGGAGTTGCAATGTGTCTTTTTTCTATATATTTGGGAAACAAAGCCAACTTTGTCAGATTTTTTAGTTAATTTAATGTCCAAGTAATGTAAACTTCTTCCATTAATTTCATGGGTAAAACGTAGAAAATTGGTAGTTTGGGCCAAGTAGTTCATGAAGTCCTGAAAGTCCTTTTCAGAGCCTGCCCAGAGAATACAGATGTCATCCAAAAATCTCCTATAGAAGCTGATGTATTTGCTCCATTGGGTGGAATGGATAAATTCTGTCTCCCATTTACTCAAAACTATGTTTGCATAAGAAGTGGCACATGGAGCCCCCATGGCCACCCCACTGATTTGCTTAAAGAACTCCCCATTAAAGAATATAAAATTGTTGTTTAAAATTATTCTCATGAACTCTAGTAAGTTGTTAACCATACAGTTACTGAGGCCCGATTCCTTACTAATTGCCTCACCAAACCAGTCTAAACCCTGTTCATGAGGGATACTAGGGAATAGGTCAACAATATCTATCGTGACCATATATAGCCTGGAATTGTCCATACTTTGATCTAAACTACTTAGAAATTCCCAGGAGTCCTTGCAAATGTGTTTTAGTTTTGCTACATAGTTTTTTAGTTGAAAAATCCACAAATTTGCTAAGTGGTTCTGTTATTCCACCTGCTCCGGAGACTATTGGACGAAATTTCAGTGGGTTAAGCCCCTTGTGGACCTTGGGGATGCCAAATAAAATTGGGGTTTTAGGTTTAGAAACAGTTAGAAAGTTGTATGTTTTTTCATCAATGAACCCTTGCATTAACAAGTCATACAAGAAGTCCTTGATTTGACCAAGTGCAGTGTTAAGTTCATTTAAAGAAATGGCCTGGTATGTTTTTGTGTCATGTAAAACGTTACACATGTAATTGTCATATTCAAACTGTTTCATCAATACAATGCCACCCCCTTTATCAGGCCTCATTACCCTGATGTTGTCGTCCTTAATTTTATCTACAATGGCCTGCAAACTGTGAGGAAAATTAGTAGAATGTTTAATATTTTTGTTTCTGTTTTTGAAATAATCCCTGAAGCTTTTTTCAATGAGTTCTTCAAACAACTGTAATTTGGGATGAGTAGGAGGATTAAAAGTACTGCTTCTACAAACTGAACGCTCTCCTTGGGGTTGGTTTTTAAAAAACACCCTTAAGTTAAGGTTTCTTATGAATAATTTTAATTCAATAAGCAGTTTTGGCAAATAACTTGCCCTGTGTGGAACAAATTGCAGTCCCTTGGTAAAAAGTTCAAAGAATGTTTCAGTAATCTGAATATCAGTGTAGTTATATATTTTAAAACCATTTAAACTGTTAATACTGCAAATTCCTTCCTCACATATTACTAATGAGTGTGCAGTGTGATTGTGTTCAAAAGATCTGTTGTAAGTTATCGTCTTTTCCCCCAGGCATTTTGTTGAAATTGATTGGATTTCACCCGTGGTCTGCCCTGGGGTATCTGAAAACCCTGTTGGTTGTAATTGTTTCCCTTTTGCGCTAATCTTTCACTCCTCCTGGGCATGTCAGAATACTCTTGTCCCTCATTTGGCACCTGGTTAAACCTGTTACTTGTTTCCTCTAAATTTGCATTTCTTTTAAACCCTGGTACTGGGTAGGCCCTATTTTCTCTATATTCAACCAAGTCCCTTTCCATCTTCTTTGCTTTTCTGTCCAACACCTTAAAACAATATTCATCTACCTCTTTAAATGTATCGTTGTATTTCTTTTTAAAACTAATAAATTTGTCATCCTTAATAATGTTATCATGCAAGGTGTTCAGTTCGTTCAAAATAACATTTCCTTTAAATGCATAGTCGTCAACCATAAGTTTTAGTACTTCAACACCAGTTCTATTGAACAATTTTTACATTGTGGATTTTTAAGTTGTATCATTTATTTGTATTAGAAATTGATTACAATATGAATTTAACATTAGAATTACTTATGATTCTATATTTACCTAGGTTAAGGTATGTGCATATTTACATTTATATTTGATTTTAATATTCATGTGCTTTAATGATTTATTTATAGGGTAAATATTAAACAATGTAACCATTTATTTATTTATTTAGCACAACATTATTTATCTTTTACATAAAGTAACATGCAAGATTGACTTATTTACTTGGAAAGTATTATACACAACTGCAAATATAATTATTTTGTAACTAAGATGTAGCATACACAGAAAATGAGTATTTAATGCAGTTGTTATATTTAAACTTTAAGTAGAGGCAACATCAAGAAGTTTTTTACTAGGTTGTTATCATTAAATGTGTCAAAACGTAATGTATTTTCACTTTTATTATTTTAATATTCATTATCATTGTGATAACAAAAGCACATGTTTAAACAGTTTTTAAATGTATATATATTTTTAAACAAAGAAAGTATGGTTGACTAATTCAATCAATCAATTATACAATTAATTAACCTAATAACCCAGCATATATAAAAAAGAGCTGTGGTACATAGAAATCACACTTGAAAAAGCCCGTTATAAACGGGTGAAAGCGCTTGTGTTGGAGTTTGGTTCGTGTTTGTGGAATAAAGATTTCTAGTTTACCATCTGGTCATCATTTTTTGGCGAGCACCTTTAGAATTGCTGTTACATCTTTAAAAGAATTGGATTACAAGATTTTTTACGTATTTTTTGCATCTGCTGAAACGTTTTACAACATTCCAGAGTGAGGCTTTTTGGTCTACACGTTTTTTCTGTTTCCTTGCTATAGGAATATGTCAACTGTGTTCCTACCTGCAGGCCTTTGACTTCCATCATTGAACAGCAGACATCACATCTGAAATGCACTGGGTGGATAAATAGTGGATGACTCAGTCATTCGTTGATAAATTATGCATTTATCATTTATTCTTTATGCATTATTTTTATTGTAGTTATGTATTATTTAATCATTTATCACTAGGTGGATTGCAAACTGGCTCACAGATAGAACCCATAGTATGAAAGCAGTGGACTCCAAGTCAGACTGACAACCAGTCACGAGTGGAGTCCCACAGGGATCAGTGCTGGGTCCTCTCCTATTTGGCATCTACTTCTCAGAAATCCAGGCCAACAAGGAGGGACTCTGGCTGACCAAGTTCACAAGCAACTGTAAACTAGGAGCCATTATTAATTCCCCAAGTGATGAAGACATCCTACAGAAAGGCCTCACTGAGACCAATGACTGGTGTCAAAACCATGGCCTTAAGCTTAATGCCAAAAAATGCATCGTTATACTCAGTTCCCACTAATTACCACATCGATGGGAGCCCACTGAACACTGAAGGAGTTTAAGACATCTGGGGACACAGGTTGACAGCAACCTCTCCTTCGACCACCACATTGTCACTGTGGTCAGAAAGTCCTTCTATGCAGCCCATCTCATTACCAAGGGTTTAGCATCCAGGAAGAAATAGGTCATCATCTCTCTCTACTCTTCCCTCATTACGCCAATCAGAGTATAATACCCCATTTGGCATGTACCTTACTAGACACATGCTACAGCTGTAAAGGCCACAAAAGTACCTCACAAAGAGGATCCTAGGCATTAAACACATATCCTACATGGACAGACTCAAAAAACTCCAGCTATTCTCTGTCTCATATCATCTACTAAAAGGCAATCTCTGCTTGACTTACAAAGACATGTCTGCCCCAGCTCTGTTAGAAATGCTACATCTAAAGAAATCGCAATCCCTCTGTACCACATTTTCCAGAAACCTCAACCTCATTATCACAATCAAAAGAACATGCTGGAGGGACAGGTTCATAACCTAGAGACTGCTCATGTTCTGGAATAGACTTCCCATACATGTCAAGCAGAGCACCTCACTGGCCCTCTTCAAGAGAAATCTTGATGAATGGATGAGAAATAGAAAGTTCACCCCAGGGATCACTTCAGTGGCTCTACTTGATAGAGGCACTGGGAACTAATGTCATGCAGCATGATACCAGGACATTTCTATGGGATAGGCTTGTAAAGGCTCCAGAGCCATTAGCTTAGTGCACACCTATCAACCTACGATAACTGTTACACACCACTGGGTTTGAACCCAGGTACATGAGTGGCAAAAATTGCTGTTTGCATTTAACAGACTAAGCTACTGAGTCACTGTTACAGCAGGTGTATTTGTCAAGATAAAAGTGCACACATACAGGCTGTGACATGCCTCAGCTGCATCCATTATTATGTGCATGGCTTTATAGGGATGTATTTCTCCACCATGTATTTTGCCATTAATGTTTTAGCAGGTGTATTTCTAAATGCTGCTGATAAAAGTGCATATTTACCTGCTATTAGAGATCTCACTTACATTCATTACTCTGTGTCTAGCATTCTAGTGGTGTAGTCCTGTACCAGACTCCAAGGTACACTCCCGATTTTTCCATTATTCTTTCAGCAAGTTTTCTTGATGCGGCACGATGCACATCTCTGCTTAAACATGCTTAATGACAGTAAATTGCAATCACTATGTTTTGTTTAAACCACTTGTTTTAATTAACAGCTGCATAGCATGGCAGGTTAATGCACTGGTCTGGAGGTGTGATGGTCTTGGGTTCAACATAAGGCACATGTGTACATTTTGTATGTGTTTATTATCATTTTAAACACATATATCACTATAGCTCCATTTAGCTGAGCTCAGTGACACTGTCTGCCACACCGCGTCACACCACTTCACTCAAAAAATCTATAAAGAAAAGAAAAATGGGGAGATAGGACAGTGATGAAATGTGGTGCAAGCAGGGAGAAAACATAGTGAAAGGCAGGTAGGTATGTGCAGAAAGGGTGAATGAAAGAACCATAGCTATCCATTTCCTGTACAGCAACAAATGTGGACTTGACAGAATTTGTAGATGAATTTGGATGATCACCCCCAGAGAGAGGGGTGAGGACAACATAACTGCATTATCAAGCCAATTGGACCAAATTACATGTGTCCAGTGGACATGTGTGCGAAATGGAGAGCTGTGTATAGGACAATATTTTTTTTGTGTGACAGGTGCCCATTTTTTTAAGGTGAGAGTGGAATGTTGGGAAAGGGACATAGGTATGTGTGGAGGAGGTAAGTTAGGAAGGTGAGGAAGCTTTTGCAGATAGGCAAGACAGACAAGACAGCATACAGGGATGGTGTGTGACACAAAAGGGGGGTGAACACCTTAGATGGGGAGGGTGTTTGTGGAATCACAGTCCAGGTACTTCCACAAGGTACCAGTGTGACTCAAGTCCCCACTCGTGGGACTGTTGGCACTGCTCCTTCACTGCCCTGTGGTGGCAGTGGTGGAGTCTGGTGTCCAGGGTGAGGCTGCCCCACCAGGGTGGTGAGCATTCCCTTCATCCAGTGTAAGTGATGTTTGAAAGTTCGAAAGAGCAACCTGTGCACCATACCTGGCATTCCATCATGGGTGACAAAAATCACCCCTTCCAACACTCCTCCCAGACCCATTCCCTGGGGCAGAACTACTGAATGCCACAAGTAGTGCAGGGGCAGCAGAGGGGGCACCACCAGGCTATGGCCCAGATGTGCTGGGCTTTGGTGCCATGGTTGGAGGAGCCAATTAGGTGGATCACCTGCAACCAGCCTACCTTGTCACGCTGTAGTAAATTAGATATAAACATAAGTTAAGATTAGTAATAACCAAACCAATGTTAGTATTAACATAATCTAACATAATATTGATTGACCCAAATACATATTAAGGTATATTATGTGGAACACAACAATAAATAACATAACAGTAAGTATGTTAACAGCAAACCAGTATGAAATAACCCATAAGGCCAAAATAACAGTTAAACAGAATATATTAATATTAAATCATAATAATAAATAACATTAATAAATTAAAGAAGATAAGGGGTGGGGAGAGTGAGAAAAACATACCATTAGTGAATTTGCAGATAAAATTACTGCACAGACTACTAATACATACTTCTACAGGTGTGCAGTGTCAGTTGTGAGTACAGTGACTCCGATTATTCTGTAGATGATGTTGCACGTACATACCTCTCAAGCTGTTAGCATGGAACAGTATGGGGCAAGCACTAACAGATGCAGGTACACAACTATAGGGAACTGTTTCACATACTGTGCTTGTACATTACTGCAAGGTGTTCAGTAAATGGATTTGCAAATACATTGCATTCCTGGTAATCCTTTATCTGCTAATCAAGGACTAGACAGATTAGGCAGTTGTCATTACATTATGAAAAATTGTGTCAGTTGAGAGGTATGCTCATGTACATTAAGTAGACTAGATATCTTCTCATGTCTTAGTTGGCTGGCATGGGAATAGAACCCAAAAGATGCGACTCCAGGGGACATGCGCACTTAATGCAACAATTGATTCCAGTCAGATTAGAACACACATGCAGTGAATACAACCATACTGTGGGTTGTGCAATACATTTATCAGGCAATTATTTCTGCATTCTTTATTAATTTAATTTGTACAGGTGATTGGAGTCACATTAGAACACACATTTAGTGAATACAGTCCTACTGCAGTTATTTGCATACATTATTTATCAAAGCACAATCCTGCTTTAACCCTTATTTTTATTTATTAATGTCCTTTTTACAATTGACTAGAGTCACATTATAACACACATGCAGTGAATACAGCCCTACTGCAGTTATTTGCACATATCACTTATCAAAGCACAATCCTGCTTTACATTTTATTGTTATTGTTCCTTATAATCTGTGAATTATACATGTGATATCTGCCCAGAACGTGGGCTACCTTACCCATATACATTATTTCTGGAGTGGGAGGAATAGAGAGTGTTATTTGACTCAAACTGACCTGAAGACAGCCCTGAACCATACTGTGGGTTGTGCAATACATTTTTCAGACAATTATTTCTGCATTCTTTATTAATTTAATTTGTACAGGTGATTGGAGTCACATTAGAACACACATTTAGTGAATACAGTCCTACTGCAGTCATTTGCATACATTATTTATCAAAGCACAATCCTGCTTTAACCCTTATTGTTTATTGTTATTAATATTGTTTATTGTTTATTGCACTACAGTTATCTGGAATTATCTGTTCTTACCATGCTCATGGTGCATCCTGACCAGGCTCTGGGTGAGACTGAAAATTGTGAACTTGTTGTGCTGCAGCTGTTGAAAGAGAAGCACATTATTACACATACCAGTTTTGCATGGATTCAGCTTGTATATTAGTAAAGTAATAGCAAACATGCTTACATATCTGTGGTCATGCCCAGCCCTAGCCTCTTGGACCCAGGTGTCCAAGGTTCCATTTTCCTTCACTTCATGTCATCACAGTGGTAACAACACTGATCAGCAGTGAGGTGGATAACAGTAGCAGTGGTAAGATCCCTGGCCAACTGATCCCAGGCTTCAACTTTACATTCTGAGCCCTGGTAGTTGCTCTGCAACAGCTGGGGCTCATAGTTTTGGATCAGGATGCCAACAAACATTCTGGACTCCTGCACTCCTCACCTTTGTGCCCAAAAGCGCCTTCCCTTACCAACACTGCCAGGCATATCGACAGTTTACTATGGACTCCAATGCATGCTGTGAATTCCTGCCAATTGGCCTTAATATAGGTTGCTTTCCCACCCTTACACATCATAGGGCAACATTCAAAAAAGCACTGCATTACTTAGCGTCACGCAAACCAGCTCAGCGGAACTGAGCATCACGTAAACTCACACAACCGTGTTTTAGCAGAGCTTAGCAATGTGCAAACAGGAATAGCCATTGACCATGTTTAAACATGTTTAAACATTTATCTGTTGAGGCTACACACTCAAGTGCGCTAGCCTGTGTTACATATTTATTGCATTTTCCTGCTGTTTGTTGCAAAAAAGAAAAAAAACAAAAAAATTATCCTTGTTTCCCGTCTTTCCTGACCTAGAGTAGTACAAATACAGGCTTTGCTGTATTCTGGACTTTTGGAAAGTTCCTGTGTTGCCCATTTCCTTTCTTGGATAAAGGGAGGCTTCTTTGTTCACCAGTGGCAGTGGGGAGCTTAGAGCAGCCTATCTATCCCTGGAGGAGTGTTCCCAGCACAAGAATCTGGTAGTCTATTAGCCGTTTTGGGCCAATTTCTAGCTCTTTCAAGTCCCCCTGTATAAAACCCGCTTTGGCGTGGCTTTGCGTGATTTTGCGCATAGCGCAGCATCGGGCTGCTCCTTTTAATTGGGTTTAAACCATTCTCGGCTCCACAAAGTCTGTTCTTTACTTTTTCCCTTAGAACTGATCTAGTTCTCATAATAAACACCCTATTCCTACTCTAAAGCCTGGCACTTGCTCACTAAAGCAATTATATAAGTCAGCAATAAAAAATTAAAAGCACTACACCCTCACAACCTCCCCTTGAGTACCTTGTTCCCCATTGGCCCTTTTTTTCAATTATAAAGGAATTCCCAATACTATTCTAGCATGTCCAGAGGTCAGTTGTCAATCTCCTCTCCGGTCCAGTTGGTGAATCTGGGAATCTTGAGGCAATGTTACAACTGCCTCATGTACACAGAAAACCCTCTCCTCCTCCCAACAAATTCTAACACATGTGAGAGATGCAACCATATAGCCAAACTGGAGGCTAAGCTCTCTCAACTCAGTACTGGCATAACCAGTCATGAGGAGAAGGAAACCACACTCACTACAATTCCAGTCTCACATAGATCTACCACAACAGCAAACCAAACACATAAACACACAAAAACATACTCGGAGGCTCTAAATAAAAATCTGCCTAAGCCGCAGAGACCTCCAAAGCAGACGCCCAAGCAACCGCTACCCCAAAACAAAACACGTGCAACACATAGCTCACAAAACCAGTGTGCCGAACAGTCACAGCCCTTAAGGCTAAACAACACACCTGATACATTTGTAATAGGTGACTCTATCGTCAGGCACACTGATGTCCCGCTCACCAGGCTGAACAAGGAGAAGGTCACAGTGAGCTGCCTGTCGGGCGCTAGGATCAGCCACATAACACAAGCACTCAGGTCACTCCAAGGCAAGTACAAATATGACTCAGTCATTGTCCATGCTGGTGTGAATGACCTGAGATGTACCTCCCTGGACTACATGAAAAGAGACATAGAGGAGCTCTCTGAGCATGTAGCCCAGGCCGGTATGACCCTGACCTTGAGTAGCATCTTACCCTCACCAAGAATGATGCCACAATATGAAGACAAGATGATCAATTTCAACAATTGGCTTAAGTATTGGTGTCATTCAAAGGGGATGCAATGCCTGTCAGCCTGGGATGACATGCTCAACAAGCCACTATGCTTCGCTAGGGACAGCTTGCACCTGTCACCCCTGGGCTTTCGGATATTGGCAAAGGCTCTTGCCACCCCCATAATGCCTTTTTTAGGCAAGGCTCAAAAGACAAACCCACCTCCATAGGTATCACAAGGGATAAGAAACTAAGAGTAATGCTACTCAATGCCAGAAGTCTAAACCTCAAGATGCACGCACCCGAAACTCTCCTTAGCATGGAGAACATCGATATCTGTGCAGTAACAGAAACCTGGTTCAAGGCTCCCGAGAGCACCCCAGCACTACCAGGTTATACCTCATACCATGCTTTTCGGCCCCAAAACTTGGACCGAACCATAAAAGGAGGGGGAGTATCAATATTCGTCAAAGATACCCACACCTCCAGGTTGTTGGTACAGCACGAAGCATCAGAGAATATCCATGTGCAACTAACAATGGGTAAAACTGCCTTCCAGTTTATAGCCTGCTACAGACCACCCTCCCAAACCCAGGAACCCCACTTGGCCTTTTTGAGAACACTGGAAAATATGAAGGTCTCTCCAAACACCATTATATTGGGCGATGTCAACTACCCAAACATAGACTGGGAGCATTACTCTAGCTCCAACACCCTAGCACAAAGGTTCCTAGAATTTATAAACTCAAATGCTATGGAACAACTTGTTACCACTCCACAAAAGGGGAAAACATACTGGACCTGATCATCACCAACATGGGGGCTCTATGCTCCAGACCAGAAGTGTATCCCTCACTGGTAAGATCAGACCATAAACTAATCTCACTGGATATTCACATCCCGACCCCACCCCCTGCCCAGAAAACCACAGTGAAAAACTTCTCTAAAGCAAATTTCACACTCCTCAAAACCGAGGTGGAATCCTTCAAATCCCTTGGGCCTGTGGAAAATACGGCCCAGACCACAGAATCTTTTATAAATGCATTCTACTTTCAGGAATGCATGGATCATGCAATCCCAAATAAAACCAAGAACCAATCCTCCAAAGGCAGGCGTCCTGTCTGGTGGACCCCAGCCATAAACAAACTATACAATAAAAGGAGGAAGCTACTATATGATAGAGCAAAATCCCAGGGAAGGCATCTCTGATCAGTATTAGCAAAAAACTACGGGCACTCATAAAATCGTCTAAGGCCAGCTTCGAGAGAAAAATTGCACAGGACACTAAGGGTAATCACAAGGCTTTCTTTAGTTATGTTAGGAACCTGGGTGGGAATTCCCAGATATGCTCAGAATTAGTCCAAAATGACAAAAAATACACCGAACCCACAGACATTGCCAACATCCTAGCTGACAGGTACAGCACAAACTCCCCCCCCCCACCAAAAGAGCAAATATCTATCCCAGCAGAGTGTTGCCCCCCTGACATCTCAGATGCTCAGGTAAGAGCCGCCCTCTCCAAAGCAAAAAACACAGCATCAATGGGACCAGACGGTGTCCTGGGCTGCGTCCTACATGAACTCCAAGAAGAGCTAAACCCAAACATAAAACTACTGTTCAATCTCAGCCTTACTACAGGATATGTACCCAAAGAGTGGCGTACAGCAACAGTGGTCCCTCTCCACAAAGGTGGTGCCTCAACGGATCCTGGAAACTATCGCCCCATAAGCCTGACTAGCTTGGTCTGCAAAGCTATGGAAAGGATCATCATGGACCTCATAAATAAAGATATTGGGGACCTACAGACACTGGATCCTACCCAGTTTGGCTTTGTTAAGGGCAGATCCCACCTCTTAAACCTGGTCGATTTCTTTGAAACAGTCACCAAGGCCATTGACGAGGGGAAGGTGGCCCACACAACCTACCTGGACCTCGCAAAAGCCTTCGATACAATACCCCACTCGGGCATTATAGATAAGCTCACCAGCTTAAATATAAACCCCTATGTCACTAGATGGGTTGCAAACTGGCTCAAGGACAGAACCCACATGGTTAGAATTGCTGGAGCCATGTCAGACTCCAAACCAGTTACAAGTGGTGTCCCACAAGGCTCAGTCCTGGGATCTCTCTTGTTCAGTATATATTTCTCAGAGGTACAGGCCAACACGGAAGGACTGTGGCTGACCAGGTTCGCAGATGACTGCAAACTAGGCGCCATAATTGACCCTCCAGCCGACACAAGCATCCTACAAAAGGGCCTCATAGAAACAGACAATTGGTGCCAGAGCCATGGCCTCAAGCTAAACTCCAAAAAGTGTATAGTCATCCCCTTTGGCAAAAACAAAGTGCCCACAAATGACCACATAGGTGGTAATCCATTAAGTACGGAAGAAGTAATTAGGGACCTGGGGACCCAAGTTGATAGCAATCTCTCATTTGAAAACCACATGGCCAAAGTGGTTAGAAAAACATTTTATATAGCCCACCTAATCATGAAGGGATTCACATCTAGATCAGGGGAGGTCATCGTGCCTCTTTACTCATCCCTCATCAGGCCCATAATTGAGTACAATGCCCCTTTTGGGATGTACCTTACCAGACACCTGCAGCAATTGGAAAGACCCCAAAAGTACCTCACCAAGAGGATCAAAGGGCTCAAACAGATGCCATATGCTGCCCGGTTAAAGAAACTCCAGCTCTACTCAGTGGCATACCGCCTGCTCAGAGGCGATCTGTGCCTGAAGTATAAAGCCATGTCCAACCCGGAATTAATGGACATGCTGCACCTCATAAAATCCAAATCCCATCGAGTTATGTGCTCGAGAGACTTGAACCTCAGCACTGAAATAAATAGGACATACTGGAGGGACAGATTCATAACGCAGAGGCTTCCTTCACTCTGGAATAAAATCCCAGTCCAGGTTAGGCAGAGTCCCTCATTGACTCTCCTCAAGAGGAATCTTGAGTGGATGGGAGATCGTAGGTTTATCCTGGGTATCACTTCTGTGTCACTGTTAGACAGAGGCAAAGTATACTAACCTCGAAAAAGGGCATAGCAAAATTCATTTAAAATGGGTGGCGAAAGCCAAACACACTCTGGCTAGGCTTATAAATGCCCTAGGGCAGATAGCCTAGTATGAACCTATGAACCTATGAACAGTGCTTAGCATTGCGCAGCTTTTCCAAATGTAACAATTTTGTTTTTTAATTAAACCACCCTTTATGTCACAGCACACATTTTCACAGCAATAAATGTAAAAAGGTATGACTTCTCAGGACTTGAACCTGGGACCTACTACATTTTAGGTAGTGACTGACTCCATCTATTTAGCTACTTGGATAGTGAGAAAGCCATTATATCTTGACATATACTACTAAGCTGCCTGTTAGTATTGCTAAGCACTATGTCACGCAAATGACCATTCACACAAAATAAATAAATAAAATAATTAACAAAGTACACAAATATAATTAATTAATTACATCCGGTTTCTATTTTTAGATATCTGGCAGGTGTCTATATTACAACATCAAAGTTTTAGTTCATCGAATAACTAAAGCTCTCTCTTGTAATATCAACAGCTAAAATTGTTGAACGGCCAATTCAACCAAGGGAAACACTTCCCTTGTGCCCCCCCCACACCCCCCAAACTAAATAGACCAACTCTGAGATCACTCCAAATTTGAGAAATGGGCATACTCCACATAACGGCCAAGAAAGGTGTTTCCCTGAGTTTAATCGGCCATTTGACAATTTACGGTTTCGATATTACAAGTTCGAGCTTTACTTATTTGATTAAGTAAAGCTTCTATCTCGTAATATAGAACCTAGCTGTGTATGTGTAAGTGTAGCTTAGCACTGCTGTGCTCCACTCTGTGCCATGCAAATGGGCATTAAAAACAAAAAAAAAATTAAATCCACACATATATCTACACTAGTAGGATACATTACAAGGATTATTATCCTGTGCATAACATTTGTCCAGGAATTTAATGGACAATGCACAGCTACAGGACAGCCTCTACACTACTGCTTACATGGATTTAATATCCGTGTTACTGTGATATCCCTCGGCAGTGTGCCATGATTAATATGCATGGAGTGCTGATGAGGAGGAACCATGGCCATGTACACCAGTACATTCCATGCAGGCTCTACATGGAGACATCCAATAAAATGTATTCTTGCTGCAGCATAGTAAGTGAGGTGTACAGTAGGCCATCTTATTAACATTCTCAAACACTGATTCCAGGTGTTCATTCGATTATTCATTTCTATAAGATCAAGGTTGGACAAGTCACAAACATTCCAGCCCCCCCCCCCCCACCACACACACACACACACTTGATTATTTGTGGGCATTGGGCTGTGTGTCTCCCTGTGTTTCACAGTGAATTTTAAGCAGCCATTAGTTTCTATAGCAGTGCTATGCCCTGAATCTATTTTTCTCACATGGATATGTGCCACAACATTTAAACTTGAATCCGTATAACCAAAATATATTAATTTTTATACACATGAACTGATTGTACAGTGAATTATACATTTCAACACACATAAAATCACACTGAATGTCTCATAACATTATATATATATATATATATATATATATATATATATATATATATATATATATTCTAGATCTATCTACAATAGTCATTAAATATGTGCATATAATATACATTCTCCAGATATGTAAGAATGTGGAAGGGCTACCAATGTGCCGTGACTTTAAATGCATAGATTATTTAGCCCAAACCTTTCTTACAATTCCTGATAATTTTCTACATGAATATATTAAACATAGTTTACATATATTAGAGGTATATGGGATTTTGTAAAACACATTATTTCTGTACATACAGATGCTTTTGATGTTATGGTAACTCTGGTTATCTGAAGCCACTGTACTAGCAACTTACACATTTTGCAAGAATGAACAATCCTGTTGTTTTCAATATATTTTGATCTGCTTTAAAATGTTTTGAACTGTGATGCTTTGTTGCCATACTATTTGCTCTGGATATATTCCTAGCCTAGCTTACTTTATGGTATCATCGATATATTGTAAAATATCTGTCTGTTATTGTAAAACATCTAATGTCTCAGCATTCTTTTTATGCGTGTCATTGTGTTTAACATTGTATTGCACAGAAGACTGCATTTTTAAAATATTCTGTGGAATTTCTTGCTTTTTAGTTGTTATACTTTTTTGTGCAATTGGTCCGGGTCATGGCTGAAAAGAATCTTTTACCAGCTCACCTATGCAGTTGACATACAAATAAATAATATTCCTCATTGTATCTGAATGTTTTGAGAAAAGCTCTTTTCACATACTCATTTTAAAGAATCAGTTTTTACAGTTTACTTGAAAAAAGAGTTTTGCCACTAGATCCAAGGAAGAATCCTGGACACTTTGGTCTTGCTGTCCATGTATGTTTACTTTTGAGATAGTAAGAACATATTTACGCTGATTTTTCTTTTCTTGTCAGAGGATACATTGGAGATCTATTCATTTTCTCTTCTAGTAGTTTTTGTTTCACTTTAAAATGTTTCAGACTACATGATATTAATATTTAATTTGATATGCATTGCAATATTTCACACTTACCTGTTTGGAGCTGTTAGATTATTAAGAAAATAATACTTTTTGTAATTGCCTTTGTAGGAAAACTATAGGTTCTAATCTGGTGTTGAATGCTGTAGGCTGTGATCCATAGCACTTAGGCATGTGTATAACCAGTGCTCACTTCTTTAAACTGTGGAGAAATACGTCTTGTGACTAGCGCTACACATTAAGATGTCTAGGATACGATCCCCACATTATACATACTGCCTTTGTACACCTGCTGGTTAATTTTACTCAGGGAAAGGACCAGCAGAATGAAACTAAGTTTGTTTGTTTGTTTGTTTGTAAGTATACCTGCAATAACTGGTTGATGGGAAAGATCTTAAAGTATCTTGCGTACAAGGAACTCTGTTAATTATGAATCCTTTCCACCAAACTCAAATGATCTTTTAGGCTTTGTGGTATGTAAATTCATAGGTTCATAGGTGTGTACTGGGCTAATGGTCCTGGAGCCTTTACAAGCCTAGCCCATAGGATTACCCTGGCATCATGCCATCCAACCTTAGTTCCCAGTGCCTCTGTTGAGTAGAGCCACTGGAGTGATCCCCAGGGTGAATTTTCTATTTCCCATTCACTCATCAAGATTTCTCTTGAAGAGGGCCAGTGAGGTGCTCTGCTTGACATGTATGGGAAGTCTATTCCATAGCATGGGCAGTCTCTGGGTTATGAACCTGTTCCTCCAGCATGTTCTGTTGATTGTGGTAATGAAGTTGAGGTCTCTGGAGCGTGTGGTATGGAGGGATTGGGATTTCTTTAGATGTAGCATTTCTAACAGAGCTGGGTCAGACATGGCTTTGTAAGTCAAGCAGAGATCGCCTCTAAGTAGGCGATATGAGACAGAGAATAGTTGGAGTTTTTTGAGTCTGTCCATATAGAACAAGTGTTTAAGACCTAGGATCCTCTTTGTGAGGTACTTTTGTGGCCTCTCCAGTTGTTGCAGGTGTCTAGTGAGGTATATGCCAAATGGGGCATTGTACTCAATGATTGGCCTAATGAGGGAAGAGTAGAGGGAGACAATGACCTCTTTCTTCCTGGATGAAAAACCCTTAGTAATGAGATATGCCACATAGAAGGACTTTCTGACCACAGTGGCAATGTGGAGGTCAAAAGAGAGGTTGCTGTCAACCTGTGTTCCCAGATCTCTTATAACACCTTCTGTGTTCAGTGGACTACCATCAATGTGGTAATTCAAGAGAACCCTGTTTTTCCCAAAGGGGATGAAGACACATTTTTTGGCATTGAGCTTAAGGCCATGGTTCTGACACCAGTCGTTGGTCTCATTGAGGCCTTTCTGTAATGTCAACATCAGTTGGGGAGTTAATAATAGCTCTCAACTTGCAATCATCTGCGAACTTTGTCAGCCAGAGTCCCTTCATGTTGGCCTGGACTTCAGAGAAGTAAATACCAAACAGAAGAGGACCCAGGACCGAACCCTGTGGGACTCCACTCATGACTGGTCAGCAGTCTGACTTGGAGCCAGCTACTTTCACACTGTGGGTTCTATCTGTGATCCAGTTTGCGACTCACCTAGTGATATAGAGGTTGATGCCTAGCTTAATAAGTTTTTCTATGATTCCTGAGTGGGGAATGGTATCAAAGGCCTTGGCCAGATCAAGGTAGGCTGTATGAACCACCTTACCTTCATCCACAGCTCTGGTGACTGACTTCAAAGAAGTCGATCAAGTTGAGCAGGCATGATCTACTCTTCACAAAACCAAACTGTGTAGGATCCAGAGTTTGGAAATTCCCTATATCCTTATTTATTAGGTCCATGATGATGCATTCCATAGCTTTGCATATCAGACTCATCAGGCTAATGGGGAGATAGTTCCCGGGGTCTGTAGTCACTTCTCCTTTGTGGAGAGGGATAAATGTAGCAGTGCACAATTTGGTAGGGGCAAAAGCTGAGATGAGGCTGTGATTGAACAGGGCACACAGATGAGGTGCCAGTTCACTCGTAGTTCATGTAAAACACAGCCATGGATACTGTCAGGTCCCATAGAAGCTGTATTCCTGGCCTTGGACAGTGCTGTTTTAACCTGTGCAGCAATAATACTGGATGCCTGGCAATCTACTGGCATTGTGATTGGTCCTTGGGGGTGGGGGGAGGGGTGAAGTTAGCACTGAATCTGTCCGCCAGTATATTTGCAATATCTATTGACTCAGTATAGGAGGTACCATTGCGCAGTAGCTCAGAGCAAATCTGGGTATTGCCATTGAGATTCTTTACATAACTATAGAAGGCTTTGTGGTTGTCTTTACTATCTGCTGCAATTCTGTTTTCATAGCTAGCTTTAGAAGATTTGATGAGGGATCTCAACCTTTTGTTGAGGCTGATAAAGGAGTTTTTCCAGACTTGGGAAGTCACCTTATTCCGCATCAGTTTTCTCCTTCAGCTGTAGAGTTTGTTTATGGCATGGGACCACCAGATTGGCTTCCTTTTTTTTTGAGGAGAGCATGTTAATTCTATTGGGTATGGTGAGATCTGTGCAGTGGTGTATTTGTTCGTACAGTGCATTGTTGCATGATTTGGCGGTCATGCAACTATTCTCCATTTGCATGGGTGCCGTGAAGTTAGCCACCTCTGTTTTTAGGAGCCCAAAGTTAGCTTTGGAGAAGTTTTTCATGGTGGTTACCTTTGTTGGGGGGGGGGTGGAAGGGATGTGAATTTCCAAGGTGATTAGCTTGTGATCAGATCTAACCAGGGAGAAGTTGACTATTGGTGTAGAGCAATGGTCGACCATGTTAGTAATGACCAGGTCAAGGATGTTGCTACTTCTAGTGGGGGTAAAAACAAGCTGGTCCAGAGCATTGGAATTAATAAATTCCAGAAAGTGTTGGGCAAGTGTATTGGTACATGAGTAGTTTTCCCAGTTAATGGAGGGGTACTTGAAATCATCCAGTATGAGAGTGTTAGGTTGGACCCTAATATTCTCCAGGGTGCTTAGGAATGTGGGGTATGAATCTTGGGACATGGTTGGGGACCTATAGCAGGCTACTACCTGAATTGTTGTCTTACCCAATGTTAGCTGCACCTGAAGTATCTCAGATGCATTATGTTGGGCTACCAGTCTGGAGGTGTGCACATCCTTTATTAATATGGAAACATCACCACCTTTGGAGCTTTGATCCAAGTTCTTGGGCCGAAAGATGTGGAATGAGTTGTAGCCTGGAAGTGCAGGAGTGCTTTCTGCTGCCTTGAACCAGGTCTCTGTTACAGCAGAAATGTCGATGTTCTCCATTTTAAGGAGTACTTCAAGTGAGTGCTTTTTGAGATTTAGACTTCTAGCATTGAGCAGCATGACCCTTAAACTGCATTTGTTTGTAGCTGTTATGGTGGTAATTTGGTCTTTGGAACACTGCCTAAAAAGGCACTATAGGGCTGGCAAGAGCCTTGGCCAGTATCCGAAAGCCCAGGGGTGACAGATGCAGGCCATCTCTGGCAAAGCATCGAGGTCTGTAAATTATGTCATCCCAGGCAGACAGATACTGGATACCCTTAGAATAACACCAGGAACTTAGCCAGTTGTTGAAATCAACTATTTTCTGCTTGTACTGTGGTATTATTCTGGGTGATGGTAGGATATTCCTCAGGGCTAGGGTCATACCCACTTGGGCTACATAATCCGAGAGCTACTTCATGTCTCTTTTCATGTCGTATAGGGAGGTATGTCTCTGGTCATTCACACCCATATATACAATGACAGAGTCATATTTGTACCTGTTGTTGAGGGACCAGAGTGCGTGTATTATGGGGCGGATGCTGTCGCCTGACAGCCAGCTGACTGTTACTTTCTGCTTATTCAACCTACTGAGTGGGACATCAGTGTGCCTCACTATTGAGTCACCTATGACTAGTGTATCGGGCATGCTGTTTTGCCTCAGTGGCTTTGGTTGAGTGGCACACTGTTTAGGAGAGTTATGTGTCTCGTGATTTGTGTTGTGTTGTGGTGGTCAAGTGCATTTCTGCCTTGGAGGTCTCTGCTGTTTGGTTAAATTTTTATTGAGAGCCTCCACAAAGGTAGGTATGTGGTTTGTGTTTTTATGTGAAAGCAATGCTGGTTTGTGTTCTGGACAGCTATGTGTTCCATGTGGTGTGGTGGAAATGTTGACCTTCTCCTCTTGACCAGCTAATCTGGTCTTGCCAGGAGAGTGCGTGGCTTCCAGTTTGGATATATAAATGGATCTCTCACAAGTCTGAGTGTTGGGGGTTAAGAGGAGAGGGTTGTCAGTGTACATGAAGCAGTTGCTACATTGCCTCAGGATGCCCAAGTTCACCAGGTTAATAGGAGAAAGCACAGGGAACTGACCTTTAGACATGCCTGGAGGGGTGGGCATTAATAAGCACTGGAGCTGTTTCCTTGTAGAACGTTTAGTGCTGGTAGCACTTTTGTGTACTACAATAATTGTTGCAAGAAATCTGGTAAAGTGCTAAACTAACAAGCAAGCTAACATGGTTATTTATTTATTTTTATTTATTTTATTTATTTTACATTTATTGACCAGGACAGTCCGACTGGATGCATGTCCATTTTCAACGGAGGCCCGGGGAGAAAAGCTCCAAGGGTAAGCAGATACAGCATTACATAATACCAGTATTACATATTACAAACAGACTATTTACAGAGATTACATAAGTAAGCAAGTTAAACAAGTTCCACAGGTTAGAGTTAATCCTGAGCGCAAGTCAGGATTAAATTAAATTACACAGTAAACTGGTTAACAGATTTTTACACATTCTAGAGAGAGTTAGCCAGGCTTGATACATTGACATAGCCAGTTAAGTGACAAATGTTGTTTGAGTCTAGTTTTAAATTCACCTAAGGTGGAAAGTAAGGTAATATCAGCTGGAAGAGAGTTCCAGGATCTACTTACAGAGTTTGCAAAGAGAGAGTCACCGGCTGTGTTATTAATTTTGCTAGTCTGAATTAGTAGTTTGTTAGACCATCAAAGCAGTCTAGGATTGTTATAGGGGGTGATAATATTTTAAGTGCAGGAGTATTGTCCGGATTATAGAGGATTTTATAGGCCATAATCAGTTGGTTATACTGGATTAGGCTGGGTAGTTCAAGCCACCCAAGCTGATTTAGATTGATGCAATGATGTGTCCTAAAAGGCAGCCCAGTAGCAAATCTGGCAATGTGGTTGTAGCAAATTGAGAGTTTGTTAAGGACAGTTGATTTAGATTGATGCAATGATGTGTCCTAAAAGGCAGCCCAGTGGCAAACCTGGCAATGTGGTTGTAGCAAATTGAGAGTTTGTTAAGGACAGTCTTGTTTAAATTCGAAAGTAGAGGGGATGCATACAGAAGGGTTGAAAGAAGGTGAGAGCGAGCTATGGCAATTTTAGCTGGAGGGGTTAGGAAGGCTTTTATTCTGTACAGTGACCCTAGTTTTTTATTGATGGTTTTGATAGTTAGGTTAACATGTACGTCGAATTTTAGATTATTGTCTATGATGACACCTAATAGTTTTGTAGAGGGGTCAGGGGAGATTATTGTGCCATCATTTGAATTTATGGTAAAGGTGAAAGCGGTAGACCTATGTGTTGGTGAAAATAACAGCATTTTAGTTTTTTGGGGATTTAGGATCAGACAATGTTCAGAAAGCCAATTTTCTATTGTATTAAAGGTGGTCTGGGTAGCTGACCATAACTCTACTGGAGATGTGGCTGAGTAAATCAGAGTAGAGTCATCAGCATATTGGATACAGCTGACTTTTGGGATGACAGTATAAAGGTCATTATTGAAGATGGAGAACAGCAAGGACCCTAGTATAGAGCCTTGTGGTACTCCAAGGGTGTTAGGTAGAAGGTTAGAGAGTTTGTTCTGCCAGAGGACAGCCTGCTGTCGACCATTCAGGTAGGATTGAAACCATTGAAGGGCTCTAGTATCTAGACAGAATGTTTGCAGGGTGTGGATTAAAAGTTGGTGATCAACCATATCGAATGCCTTGGAAAGATCCAAGAAGCGGGCTGAGGATATATAATTATTGTTGCGATTATGGTTTATGGTGTTGGTAAAGGCTAGGAGGGCTGAAGTAGTGCTGTGATGAGGACGGAAACCATGCTGAGTGTCTGCCATAAGGTGATTCTGGATTAGGTGGTGCATGAGTTGTCTATGAATACATTTTTCCATAATCTTTGCAAGTGGAAAGAGTATAGCTATTGGTCTATAATTGGAGAATTCAGTAGAGCTGCCTCCTTTGTGAAGTGGGATTACATAGGATATTTTCCAGATGGTGGGAATTTTAGCTTCTACTATGGTTCGATTGATTAGTATTGAGACGGGGTAAGCAATAGCATCAGCTGATTTTTGTAGGTACTCGGCAGGGAGTTGATCAGCAGAAAGTGTATTGGGTTTTAATTTTTTTGATCAAGGTATGGATAAGTGAAGTGGCGACTGGTTGGAAGCTGAATGCGACTAGGTTTCTAGGGGTGCTACTTTCAGGACCAGGGGAGCTAGGAGGTAGTTGGCTAGCTAGGGCTTGAATTGTCTCAGTAAAGAATCGGTTAAAACTGTCAGAAACATCTTCAGGGGTTTTATCAATAGTAGCAGCAGGGATTGGGGTTGAAGTTTGTCCAGGATGTAGTAGATTATTTAAACCTGCCCAAAACTTCTGAGGGTTATTTTGATTTACTGTCTGTAAATTACAGTAGTATTGTTTTTTGTCTTGTAAAATTGATTTTTTGGCTTTGTTCCTGGATTGCCTGTATTTAATGTGATCTTGAGGGTCTTTAGAAGAACACCATAAAGCCCATGCTTTGTTTCTAAGGGTAATTTTGAGTTTAGATTCTTTAGAAAGCCATGGTGCAGTTTTTGTCTTCGTTCTCTTTGAACAAACAGATGCATGCAAATCAAGGATCTCAAGGAATTTGTTGTTAAAGTATGCTACTGCTTCCTCTAAGGGGAGGTGTTTTAGAATAGACCAATTACATGAGTTTAGTTCTTGTTGGAATTTGGCAGGGTCAAAGTTTTTATTGTTTCTAACCTTTCTGAGTAAGGGTTGTTGGGAATTAATGGTTTTGTGCTTAATTACATATGTGAGAAGGTGATCACTTAGGCCATCAAAGAGGGCACCAGAGGTGTACAGTTGGGGGTGACTATTTATGAGTACCCAGTCAAGTATGCTTTCTTTTTGGTTGGGTTTACCTATCCTGGTAGGGGTGGATATAATTTGTGTAAATGCATGCAGGTTAATATGGGTGGTTGGGAATTCTGAGGAACAGGTGCCCCAGTCTACGTTAAAGTCTCCAAGTAGTAGGGTTTCTTGGGGGTAGTGACATGATAGCCAGTGCAGGATATCTTCAAGTGCAGATATATTGTTACCTGGGGGAATGTACATACAGATGAAATTAATGCATTTATTTTTATTAAGTTGCAATTTGGTGGCAAGAATCTCTGAGTTATTAATCTGAGGTGGTTGTATTACATCTATGGTGACATTCAACTCAGATTTATAGAGTACAGCTACCCTACCCCCTTCCTCGAAGCAATATCCAGCCTGTGTATGTTGTACCCAGGTGGTAACACTTCATTGTCTTTAGTGTTAGGTTTTAACCAGGTTTCAGATAAACAGAGAATCTCAGGGGAGTGGACATCCAGAAGTGCATGCAATTCATGTACCTTGTTATTAATGCTTCTAATATTGAGATGACAGGCTAGGAGAGAGTTAGCTGGCCTATTAATTGTAGGTCTCTAGCTTAGGTTGCAAGTAGAGGGGGGTATGTGTATCTGAAGTGGGTGGGCCAGGGTTGGGGTGAATATCACCACCAAGTATTAGGTTGAATCAATACATGGTGATGAACTTCAGGAATTTGTTTTTAAGTTTGTGGTAGTGTTTGGATCTAGAGCTAATGTGCCTGGGGTTGAGATGTTGATAGACTGAACAAGATGTTGGATAGGATCTGATACTGTAAGTATGGTTGAAGGTGGAAGGATTTACAGCTGGGGTGATAGTATGGCCTTTTGGACCTGAAATCCAGTGAGAAACTGGTTTTCATACAAGGTAAGGAGGTATGGTGTGAACAAGAGAGGTAGTAAAGGGGAGTATATCATTATCTGCGATTCAGCTAGTGAGTTAAGGAACTGTTTTACCTGGTGATGCAACACCAGAAGATAGAGTGGTGAGGTAAAGGTACTGGAAGGAGGATGGGAGAATGCCAGATGAAAGCTAATAGGTGCTATTAAAATGTAGGTAGAAGAATGGGGGTGAGTGGAATTATCCCAGATGAAAGCAGATAGGATCTAGAAAGTGGGGGAGTGGCTATAGTACTATAAATTTAGAGGTACTGGGGGTGGGAGGGAATTGGGGGCAGAGAGGGGAGTGAAAAGAGCCCGAGCGTAGCGATGGCGAACGTAGCGGGACTATTGCAGTTTACAAGGTTTCCTAAGGTGTCCTAAAGCTATAAGGTAAGTATTTTAGCTCTTAATGTAAGAGTCAATTTACTTGAGTTACAGGGGAAGGAGGCAAACACTCAAGTAGAAAAAAAACAGCCCTATGTCTGACCAATATGGTGACCTGCTTAATTACAAAGCACTGTAAGTGAAAGCTTAAATGCTTTTTGTGTGCAACCTACTCTGTTTAAATGCTGAGAGAAACTGATTGCAGTTTTGTAGGCACCGTTTTGTATGGAACTGTAGAGTTCAACTAGGAAAAGAGAAAAGCAGAGATTCTAGGATAAGCATGACGGCAACAACAGGCAGTTATTATATAATAATGCATTCAGAATGGTTTGGTGGGGGGGGGGGGTAAAGTAGCATATTTCAGAATGAACTAAGATTTATAGCTAAGAAACCTAAGCAAGAGAGCAATGCAGTAAATAAACTCTTGCCAGATTTTAAAGATATACCAGAAAAACTAAATCAATTGTTCACAATTGTACAACTGGAAAATTGACAGTAAAAGCACTTCAGGTATAGCTAGCCCAAGTTATTCAAGTCATAAAAGCACTTTTTCAATGTGTGTGTGCAATTTAAACATTTAAAAACACATGTAGCAAGTAGAAGCTCTGATTATACACTTTCTCTAGGTACAAGTTCAGTTTAAACACAAATATTACCACAGAAATTCAGTAAAGTCACTAGCTACTTATAGAGCCTCTGAAAAAAAAATAGAGCAGCCTTTGCAGAATCAGAATTTAGCAGCGGGTCATTCAGTTACACAAAAAAACAGTAAAAGATCCATACAATGAAGAAACTTAAACTAAGTCACAGCAGGTCAGCCAAGGGGGGAAGAGAGAGGGAAATCCTAAGCACCTAGATTTGAAAATGATGCCTGTACTGAATTGTAGCAGTTTAACCTGTTTGAGGAAAGAGGGGGGTGGGGTGAAGAGAAGGCAGTAGGAATGGTTACAGGGAATACCCTGATTGACTCAAGACACCACACCAGAGGTAAGTTGAATGTAAGGGCCTAAAATCTGCACTCAGCACTGTGTTATTTGCACATAGTACTTTAATTTTAATGTTACTTGCACTCAGCACTGTAATTTCACTTATGATTAGCAGGAAAGACAGACCAATAGTATACAATTTTGGGAATTTTTACCAGGGTTACTTGTTCAAATGTCAGGCTGTTGCAGTTTACAAGGTTTCCTAAGGTGTCCTAAAGCTATAAGGTAAGTATTACAGCTCTTAATGTAAGAGTCAATTTACTTCAGTTACAGGGGAAGGAGGCAAACACTCAAGCAGAAAAAAAAAATATTATTATTAGTTATTCAGATACTGAATGTTTTCCTTATAAGTGAATGTTCCATAACAACATTGGTATTAGTATCTGTACATCTGGTTGCTTATGCTTATCCATTTATTGATACTAAATGTGTGTTTCATAGACTCACCAACCAGAGTAAGAAGTATGTGATTTATATGGCACTGTGTAATGTAAAAAATTCTTGTTAGGGAAAAATTACTAGAACATTTAGAGAATGCATAACTGACCATTCCAGATAGTTTTTATTAATAATTGTAGTATGTTATCTGCAAAATTGAAAAGAAGGACTTGACAGAAGTGTATGATGATCATTCAATTCATAGATTTACAAAAATTGTTTAAAAACACCACTGAGTGACAGAATAACATTGACTGTGCCTTGTTACAGATAGAGGATGAGCAGCAAGGTAGAATGCATGCCTATGCCAGGTAAGGATGAAATGGCCCTTTTTACTAATTCTTCTCTTTTATAGTATAAAAGTGATACCTGATTCAGTGTGTAAACATATGACATTTAAATAAAATCTTTGAACATTTTAGCAGATTTACTTATGAAGAGTTTTCAGATCAAAATGTCTTGCCATTTTAATAAACTTGGAACATTGTGTATTTGAGAATATTTATTCTTCATTATCAGTTTTCACCCTCAGCAATGCTACTAAAAATCAAATTTTAGCAAGCAAAACATTGGTTGAAAGTTCCAGTAATCTATATCATTTTTCAACAGATGGCATTTTTTTAAGTTTGAATGACTTTTCCAGGGGACAATAGGGTATATTTTACATGTTTTATAACTATATGCTTATTAAAATACTTTGTTCTGTATCGTTACCCATAGTTTGCTTAAGCTTTCATAGATGTTGATTAAGACATTGTAAGCAATGCATTGTGCCCTACTTACACTAAAAGTAAAAATTGTATGTGTCAGAGGCATACCCAAACTTCTACCATATTTGCTAGGAGGCACTAACTTTTATATCGGCATTTAAGTACTGTGATCCTCATGATCTATATGCCAATTGCATGATGTATTTATATGTTCTTTTATTTTTATTTTATCAAATGTGCATGGAGTTATTAAATCTTTCTGAATGTTATTTAATATTGGGTGCACCTGTGAGAAACCATTGGCAGTGCATAGGGTCATAGGTTCATAGAAGGTTACTAGGGTAACAGCCCTAGAGCCCTTATAAGCCTAGCCATATTTATTCCAAGTTGTCCCAATTGCTGGTAGTTAGGTAAGTGAAGTCATGCTAGTTAATATTGACTTCCTCTGTCCAGGAAGGACAGGAACCCAACCCCAGGAATTAATTTGCAGTCAGCCATCCATTGATCTAGGTTTCATTTGAAGGGGGTCAGGGAGACGCTGTGCTTCATGTGAATTTGAAGTTTGTTCCAGAGAAGTGTCTATCTCTGGGAGATGTATTTATCCCTCCAGCATGACCTGTTCATGTCAGAGGCTAGGTTAAGATCTCTAGAGCGAGTGACCCTTGTGCTGTTTGATTTACAGATGTGCAGCATTTCTATCAAGGCCAGGTCAGAGACTGCCCTGTAAGCCAGGCGCAGGTCACCCTTAGTAACCTGTAGGAGATGGAATACAGGGAGAGGGAGGGTTTTCAGTGTTTTCACTTAAGACGTATTTTTTTGTACAAGGTTATTTCTTGGTGAGAAACCTCTGTTATCTCTCCAATTGTTGCAGGTGTCTGGTGAAGTAAATGCAAAAGGGAGCATCGTACTCAATTACTGGTCAGATGAGGGCCGAGTATAATGGAATTATGACATCCTTAGCCTTTATTTATAAGATGTGCCACAAAGAAATATTTCCTTACTACTGGCGATATGTGGTGGTCAAAGTTCAGATTGCTGTCAACCTGAGTACCCAATCACATACCACTGGGTCTACACTTAGGGTGGTGCTGTCTATAATGTATTTAGCAGGGATGTCAACTTTCCCAAAGGGAATGATAATGCATTTTTTGCATTTAGCTTTAATCTGTGACTTTGGCACCATTTATTTATCTGTGTTAACCCTTTCTGCAGTATATTAAGATCAGTGAGTGACAATGATTGCTCCCAATTTGCAATTGTTAGCAAACTTGGTTTGCCACAGGCAGTCCAAGTTTGTCTGGACATCTGAGAAATAAATTCTGAACAGTAAGGGGTTCACCACAGAAACCTGTGGTATGCCACTGATGACTGGTCTTTTGCTAGAGGTGAAGTCACCCACATCGACAGTATGTGCCTTGTCGGTGAGCCAGTTTGCTACCCATCTTGTGATGTATGGGTTAATTCCCAACTGGGAGAGTTTCTCTATAATACCCGAGTGGGAGATTGGGTCAAATGCCTTGGCTAGGTCAAGATAGGTGGTATGCACTGTCTTACTTTTAACAAATCCAAACTGAGCGAACTGGGTTGGGTCCAGAGTTTGGAGATTACCTATGTCCTTGTTAATAAGGTCTATAATGATTCTTTCCATGGCCTTGCAGATGAGGTTAGTCAAGCTTATGGGCCTATAATTCCCACTGTCAGTTGATGGTCCCCCTTTGTGCAGAGGGATTACTGTTGCTGCTCTCCATTTTGCTGGAACATAGCTAGTTTGCAGGATGTGGTTAAACAGATCCAAGTGGGTCTGCTAGGTCATGTTTTAAGTTGTTTACAAAGCAACCTGGGATATTGTCTGGTCCCACTGATGCCGTGTTTTTAGCCTCAGACAGAGCCAAGATGACCTGTTCTCTTGATATAATAGGCTGAGGAATGGTGGCAGGTATACTTTGGGGGATGAATGGGGGGGACAGGGGGTGAATTTTGCTCCAAATCTGTCAGCTAGCAGGTTAGCTAGACCCTCCAGTTTTGTAGGGGTATTGCCATCCACAACCAGTTCAGCGCATAGCTGGATATTCCCATTTAGATTTTGGATGGAGTTAAAGAATGTCTTGTAATTAGCTTTGGAGGACTTGACAAGATCTCTAATTTGTTTGTTTAAGCTAGAGAAGGATTTCTTCCTCTTTTGATCAGCCATTTTCCTCTTGTTCTTGGACATTAGTTTATTTTTTTTGTTGTATGGCCTGTTTTTAATCCAGTCAGGTACAGCAGATTCTATACAACTGCTTAAGTGGTTATACAGGGCATTGATGTACACCTCTGCATAGGAGTCCATGTTATCTGCATTCAAAGGGGCTTTGAAACTTCTTACACCATCATTTAGTAGGAGGTAATTTGTCTTTGAAAAATTCTTAAGTGTTTTTTGAGCTTGATGGCATTTCTTGTCTTATAATTACATCAAATGAGACTGATTTATGGTCCGATCTTACCAGGGAGGACATCATATGGGGGTGGGGCAATGATCTTCCATGCTAGTGAGTACTATGTGCAGGACATTTGAGCTTCTTGTGGGTGTGCTGACTAGCTGTTTCAGAGCCTTTGCACTGACAAAGTCCGAGAACCTCTGAGCTAGCATGTTTGTGGTTAACTATGTTACTCAGTTGATGGTATGATAGTTGAAATCACCCATGATTAAGGTGTTGGGCTGTATGACAAGTGACTCCAGCAAGTTCAGGTATGCGGTATGCTTTTCCTGTTTCATGGTGGGGGACCTATAGCTGACTATGATGTGGTAGGGGGCTTTGCCTATAGTTATTTGGACATGGAGAAGCTCAAGACAGTCGTACTATTTGACCAGTCTCGAGGTGTACTTATCCTTAATGAAGATGGATACACCTCCTCCTTTGGTTCTTTAATGCTAAGTTTGTGGTCTGACTGAATGGAAGGCATTGTAGTCCTGCATGACCAGAGTGCTTTCTGTGTTTTTGAACCATGTCTCAGAGACTGCACAAATGTTAGAATCTTCCAAAGTGAGAAGTGCTTCCATGGAGTGCAGTTTCTTCTTTAGACTCACTGGATTAAGCAGCAGTACCTTGAGTTTATCTAGAGAGGAGTTTGCTATGTTGGGGTGACTAATGCCTTTGCCAGTATCTTGAAACCTACAGGAGATAAGTGCAGACCATCTCTAGCAAAGTAGCATGGCTTGTCAATCATGTCTTCCCAGGCTGATAGATATTGGATCCCTTGGACTGACACCAGACACTAAGCCAATTGATAAAGGCAATCATTTTTTGTTTGTATCATAGCATCATCCTTAGAGAAGGTAGAATGCTGCTTAGGGCTAGGGTCATACCTATCTGGGACACATAATCTGAGAGCTCAGTGTCTCTTCATATAGTCCAGTGAGGTACATCTCAAGTCATTCAACCCTACATGGACTATGATGGAGTCACACCATCATACCAGTACTTGTGGTTGAGTGACATGGGTGCTTGAGTGACTTGACAGATCCTGGCACCTGACAGGTAGCTAACTGTAACCTACTCCATATCCAACCTGGTGAGAGGAGCATCCGTGTGTCTCACAATGGAGTCACCTATGACAAATAAATTAGGTTTTGTGGTGTTATGCCTTATGGGCTTATTTGTTGACACACTGTATGTCTGTTATTATGTGTCGTGGTTGTTTTCTTTTTGCATTGCTATGTGTGTAAGTGATTTCTGTTTGGGAGACCTGCATACTTTTGGTAAGTTAGTGAATACCTCTGTATATGTGGGTTTATGTGTCATATCCTCATTTTGTGTGGGAAGTGTGTGTGTGTGTGTGTGTCTGTGTGTGTGTGTGTGTGTGTGTGTGTGTGTGTGTGTGTGTGTGTGTGTGCGCGCGCGCTGGCAACCTGTTTGGCATCTGATTTGTCTTTGTGAGAGAGCCTTGCCTCTGATTAATGATCATGTAAACTCAGTGGCTGCACTGAACATGAGTTTATAATTTTATAAGTATGGATTACCTTTTGAACTGAAAATATGTTAGAAGCAATATGTTGGTTATTTTACGGCTTATCTTGAGTTTTATAAAGTCATTTAAGGCCTAATTATACTAGTACTGCTTGTATAAATTTGCTAAATAATAAATATCACAATATGACTAAGCTGAAGTGCTCAAAATATAGTTTGAAAGTTGTACTTTGTCGCCATAAATAATGTATCCTGCCAAAAGGTAATTTAGTAAAATATGCCATACTTAAAATAATGATCTCATAACTGCATGCGTGTTATCTTTTCAATATTTATAGACATCACAAATTCAGGAAGAATGCAGTCATTATAAACATTGGTGGAAGACATACTTTAGTGTGCATCATGAATGATATTTATATGCATTAATCCTGTATTAAATCATTGTGATTGTGGTTGTAACTTCTACAGTGAAAATATAACATATCTATGTTAAAGTACTTTTATGCCTATTTATTCATCTACCAGTCTAGAAATCTGTTGGCTTCCCTTTGACTGATCTGAGTTATTAGCTTTTCTTGCATGGATTGACACAACTGTCTGTATTTAAAGATGACCGAGCAACTGAAATTAGATCAACTTACATAACAAGAGGCTGCATTATGGATGTGAAAGTAAGAAGAACCAAACTACAAGCTATGTGCTACAGACTGAACACAACCTGAATCCTTAGCTATTGATTTTTGTTCTCAGCAGTACCTTGTGTGACTTATCAGGTTACTATTGTCATTTGACGGTGGATAATAGTCTTAGACTTAGAGAAACTACTTTCTCACTGTACATTGAAGATGAACACTTTTATTTGAATAGCTCCCTAAACAGCATTATATCTGGCAATCTGAATTGACAGTTTTATGACATTTGTCACCAGTGTATATTTTAATGTAAAGTTAGGATTTAATAAATTTGGTCATTAAATATGTTATTGGGCATAGTAGTTGAATGACTTCAGTTATTCATTTATTCTAAGAAACACACAAGTTTTGAGGTTGTACAGCTATGTATATCTTGAAGCTATTATGTAAAAAATGAAATTGCATTTGCATCCATTCCCACAGAGAAACATAAAAGAGATGAAAGATAAATCAGAATATTTCTTTGTCAGGCTGTGCCACCAAGGGACTAACAAGTAAGGGAGAGAACTTGCTCATGGACTGCATCACAGATGTTGGCAAAGCAATGTATCACGTTTGTTTGCCAGCAATATAACTTAGAAAGTCAGGCCTCATCCCACTTCTAAAAATAGTGTTACTGGTGCAAAGTATTATTTCTAAAAGCCATGGGTAGACATGCTGCTCTATTTGTACAACTTTTAACTCTCTTTTTTCTTGGTCTCTCACTTTTTGTTATTATGCATAATACAGTATATTTCTACAAATGCTTCTAAGTCAACTTAGAATCTCTGCAATGATAACTTTATTTTATTTTTTTACATTCTAGAAAACTTTGTTTAATTCATGAGTTGTTTCGTGAGTAAGGTTGCATGTTTGCTATTTCTAGGCACCATTTCACCATTTCATAATATACAATTTATTCATTAAGTTCTTGTATTGAAATATATCTCTAAGACATCTGTACTGGGATGATAGTAATAAACTATAAGAAATAAGATTTATTAATCTTAGTAAGCATGGACCAAAAATAAACCTTGACAATGTTGCCATAGGCATCCTTACAACATTTATTTTGGAAAAACAAGGAAAAATCAAGACATATTCTGAGTCAGAAATCTAATTTTGTTGAGCATTTCATATCCTTTTGAGTCTTACTATAGTTCTGTGCTTGGAGCTGCTAGAACAAGACAATATTTTGAGAAGGTTGTATACAAGTTTATAGTTCATGCTCCTGAGTTCATACTTGTATACAATGGTAACTACCATCAGTGTCTCTATAAGCCTAGCCTTGCAATCCAACCCAACTGTGTCCCTATGTATCATGGACATTTATTAGGATAGGGTACATTAGTTAGGAAGTTTCTATACATTATTTGGTGGTGGGGGGTCTTAGTTTGGGCATTACTGTCTGCCTCTGTATATCAGAGACATGGGAGCCAGACCCGGGGTGAATTACTGATTTCCCATCTATTTGTCAAGATTATGCTTAAATAGGGTCAGGGATGGACTCTGCTTCACATGGATGAGGATCCTATTCCAGAGCATGTAGATCCTCTGAGACACATATCTGTCTCACCAACATGTCTTATTTATGTCACAAACAAAATTTAGATCCTTGGATCTAATGGTTTTGATAATGTTAGTTTTGTGGATATGGAAAAGCTCCATCAGAGCTGGATCTGAGGATGCCTTTTATGCCAGGCAAAAATCACTCTCAGTAACCTGTAAGAGATGGAGTATATAGATAAGGCTTTAAGGTGATTCATAAAGGACAATGTGTTTATACTCTGGGTTATCCTGGTAAGGAATCTTTGTGGGCTTTGTGTGTGTTCAGGTGCATGCTGATAAAGGCTGAATAAAGTGGCACTATGACTTCCTTGCACCTGGATGCCACGTCTTTACTTATAAGTAGGGCAACAGAATGATTTTCTTACTACCTTGACCACATATTGATCAAAGGCCAGATTACTGTCTACATATGTTCCCAGATCTCTGACTACTGAGTTAGCTCTTAAGGGTGTATATTGATGGAGTAATTAGCTTGGCTGGCAGTTCACCAGTCATGTGTCTGTGTTAGACCCTCTTGTAAGATGTTTGTGTCATGGGCCAGATCGATAGCCCCCATCTATTTACTGGGTCTTCCAAAGGCACTTGATGTTAGTCTTTAACTCTGAGAAGTAGATGCCAAATAGGAGTGGTCCCAGCATGGAGCCCTGAGGTACCCTACTGGCAAATGGTCTCTTACTATAGAGGTGGTATCACTAGTCCTGACTTTCTGAGTCCTGTCTGTGAGCCAGCTGGCAATCCAGTGAGCTCTGCAGAGGTTTATGCCCAGTATGGTGACTTTTTCAACTATAACCAAGTGTGGTATTGTATCAAATGCCATAGCCAGGTCTAAATAGGCGGTATGCACCATTTTTCCCTAATCCATTGCAGTGGTGACCTCCTCATAGAAATCCACCAGGTTTAGTAGGCATGATCTTCCCCTGACAAAGTCGAAATGTCTGAAAGCTGCCTATGTCTTGGTTGTAAATTTCCATGATAACTCATTCCATGGTTTTGCATATTAGATTAGCCAGACTAATAAGTCTGTAGTTTCTGGGGTCATTTGATGGTCCACCTTTGTGAAGTGGGATAATTGTTGCAGTCCTCCATTGTTGTGGTACAAAGCCTATTTTGTGGCTGTAGTTGAAAAGTGACTCAATTAGTCCTGATAGGTCAGGTTTCTAGCTATTTTGGAGACATCCTGGGATATTGTCGGTACCATTGAGGGTGTATTTTTGGCCTTAGCGAGCACTGTCAGGATCTTTTGCCTGTTAATAGTTGGGAGGGTTATGCTAGTAGGCATTTCATGGAGGGAGGCAGAGGGAGAATAGGGGGTAAAGTCTGAGCTGCATTTGTCATCCATCAAATTTGCTATATCACTCTGCTCACTGAAAGTGGCATCATTGACCACCAGTTCAGCACACTAATGTCCGCTGCCTTTGAGGTTTTTGACATAGCTTTAGAAGTCCTTGTGATTGTCTTTAGTCTGTGAAGTTCTCTTGACCTCATACTTGCTCTTGTAGGACTTAATTAGCCCTCTTAGTTTCCTGTTTACTTTAATTAGAGAACTCCTATAATTATGGGAGTTGCTCTTCCTGAGTTTAGCCATGACTTTTTTCTTTTGTTACGTACCTGATTAAGGTTAGGATTTCACCAGTGTGGTTTGTTTTTAGAGTTTGTTTTGGCCTCACTTCTAGTAAGTACAGCTGCCTCTATATGGCCATTTGTATGGTTGTACAGGGTCTCTGTGAAAATTTTCACAAGTTGTTATGAACTGTGGGCATTGAATTTTGATAAACTATTGCTTAATAGGGTATGGTTTACTTTGATATAGCTCCTAACTGTTACAGGGTTTGCTAGGGTTACCGAGATGATTTTTATTTTGAAGGAGACAGATTTGTGCACTGATACTGCGGTGGTGGTGCTACGGTAGCGTTGCCGCCTCACAGTTAGATGTTGCCCATTCGATTCTCAGTTAGAGCGTCTTCTGTGTAGCGACATGCGTGAATGGGCGTTCCTTCATTGAAGGTTGTGCGTTAGGCCTGGCAAGCCAGTATGTAAAAATCTACTGCCAATCATTAGCGGACCGGAGTTCCACTGTGGTGACCCCTAACCGGGAAAAGCCGAAAGACACAAACAAACAAACAGATTTGTGCACTGACCTCACCAGTAAGGACATGACAGTGGGGTTGGTGGGGGTTTTGCGAGTGCCGCACTCTCCAATATTAGTGAGTGCCGTGGGCTGTATGTTTGAACCTCTGATGGGTGTATGGTCAAGTGTCTTTGCGTTAATAAAGTCCAGGAACTGTTCTGCCTGTGAGTAGGAAGCAGTGAATGTTTTCCAGTCTATAGATGGTTAGTTAAAGTCTCCTGTGAATAGGGTTTTTGCTTTAATGATAAGTGTCTCCAGGAGGTCAAGGTATGAGTTATGGGAATCTAGAGACACAGAGGGTGACCTACAGCTTACTAGACTATACCATGGGAGTTTGTCTGTGGTGATTTCCATGTGGACAGATCCCAGGGCATCATCCTGTTGAACCAACATACAGTTATGTTTGTGTTGGTAATACAGATTGAGACTCCTCCACCTTTTGTCCCTGTCTGTAGAGTTGATGGTCTAAATATGTGGAAGGCACTGAAGCTTTGCACTGCCAAAATACTTTCTGCAGATTTAAACCATGTCTCGATAATAGCAGAGATGCTTGCATTCTCCAGAATAAGGAGAGCTTGCAGGGTGTGGAGTTTCTTGTTTAGGCTCCTAGCACCGAGTTGTAAAATATTTAGGTTTCTTTGTGTTTTATTTGCTATGTCAGTAGGCTTGTCAGTTTCTTTCCATGCTGGCAAAATACTGAATTCCCAGAAACTCAGCCAGATATTGAAGTAAATCATCTTTTTATGTTCATACTGTGCGATCATCCTTGGTGAAGGTAGTATGCTACTCAATGCAAGGCACATACTTGCTTGAGACACATATTCAAAGAGATCAACAATGTCTGTCTTCATATAGTCTTGGGCATTTATTTTATGTAAAAGAATGCAATAAAGAAATATTTCAGTGAATGATGTCTGCTCCTCCAGTCATTTTAATCAATTTTGTCAACGAAGATGAATGTTCACATCTTTAAAACCAAGAGGATGGTAAAACCAAGTAAAGAAAGAGAGGGATAATGCACTAGTAAAAGTGAATACTCATAAAAGCAATGTGAACAAAAATATAAATAAAAACAATTGAAAGAATGCATTTTATTGAGTTGCTCTAAAAAATAAAAAATAAGGAAGAAGAGTGAAAACTTTGCAAAAGAAAAACAGGCAAGTGCTTTCAAAAAAGCATTCATGTTTGTTTTTTCTGATTCCCGTTACTTCTTCTGGTACCTCATTATTACAATCAGCAAAACCAACTTCAGATGCTTTTCTGAAATCACCTTTTCTATGTTTCTTTTTGCAAAGTTTTCACTCTTCCTCTTTATTTTTTTTTACTTTTTAGAGCAACTAAATAAAACATTCTTTAAAAAACTTTTTATTTATATTTTTATTTTTTTACTTTTTAGTTTTTTATTAAAATATAACACTGTTTTTGTATTCATGTAGATTTATGCATTTTGTTACTTCCCATACCTACACAGGCACAATGCAACATTGTATTTGCACTCACACCACTGTAGCAGACCACATGTACCCTACCCCAACTTATCCTAAACTTCCTTCTTGTATCTTATAGTAACATCTCTGTAATTCTCCTGTCTGTACTTTGTTTATCATACCATCTGATCCCATTTCAGAATCCATTTTTACTGTAAGGCTGTAATTCATTTATGTTACATTTACTTCTCATCAGCTTCTTCAGCCATTCTACAACAAATGCTTTTGCAAATACTGGTATCTCGGCCCCTTTCCAACTTTTAGCACTCTTTCTTGAGATTTTTTTTGTGCCATACTAGACTGTCTTTGCTCATATGATGTGGAGGAAGAAACATGACAGATACCATAATCATACCACTCAACTGTACAGACTTTTGTAAAATGTTAAAATTTTTGCCTAATATTTTTGATCTGTTCCTCAACATTTGTGATTTTCTGCCAAATCACTGGCATGATCTGAGGACTGAAGCCACTAAATAATGATATACAGTTGTGTTTCAAGCTTCATATCCTCCAGAAAAATGCATACTAAGACAAATCTCCTTACTCTTGCAACTTTCTAAGTTTATAAGAGCAATATTTAAAATCTGTTCCTATTTTTGGGCCTTTGTCCTCCCATTCCATCAGGCTTTGTCCAGAATTTTTGTGCTAAGAGGTTGAGAGGTATGACTATAGTTTTGGTGTGTGTGTGTGTGTGTGTGTGTGTGTGTGTGTGTGTGTGTGTGTGTGTGTATACGCATGCGAGAGAGAGTGCGTCTTTATCTCTCTTTAACATTCCCACATCTTGCTCTGCTATACAGTTATGCAATTTGGTGGGAGGGAGCAGTCCTGGTACAAGTGGTATGATGAAAAATAGCTGGAAAGAATATGAGATTGTTAAAGTAAAACTGTACATTCGTTTTGTACACATTAAAACTTGCACTTTAATCTTTATTTCCCTTAGTTTTGGAATAGAAGTGCTTGTGGTTACATGAGTTAGTGTGGTTGGGAGCCATATTGTCAGACTTACAGTAAGTACCAGGGAAAAGTTGCTGGATATGGGGACACTGAAAGTTAGTTAAACCCTTATGTTGGTGTGCATGGAAGGGTGGGATGTTAATGCTTACTTGTCCATGGAATACTGTAGGTCATAGAAACCTCTTTCTTGTGTGACAAGCCACTGCCTGGGTGTGCCCTCCTGGTTTTGTGCATTATTGTGGGGTTGCTGGCAGCACAGCCTCCCATTTAAAAGTGATGGTGTGAGGTCTCCCCACCCGTTGCTAAGGAGTGGGGCACTTATCAGGTGGTGAATCAGGGTATTAGGGGTCTGTGAGTAAGATTGCCATCTCACTTGGTGAAGGCAGCACAGAAGGGGTAATGTCATATTTTTAATTAATATGTGTATTGTAAGGTGTGAAAGCATTTTGCGGAAAGTAAGTGGAAGGGGCAGTTATTTGCCAAGTGTCAGCAGTTGTGTAAATATAAGTTTTATAGTTACAATTTTGGCATAGAAAGAAAAATAATAGAGTTGTTTGCTTAATTGTAAACATCTTTTTTTACAATTAGGTTTTGAGGTGACCTTGCTCATTTTAGAGGCACTATCTTTTAACACCAGGCCTGTCTTTTCTGAACTGTTATGGCTGCATCAAGTTTTGGGCATGTTATATAGTGTGATGCTAAGTAGTGTAATGAGGTGGCATTGACTGGTTTAGGGCCTATCACATATCTAATTTTGCTTTTAACATGTGTCTGTATGTGTGTGTGTGTGTGTGTGTGTGTGTGTGTGTGTGTGTGTGTGTGTGTGTGTGTGTGTGTGTGTGCACATGTGTATGTGTGTGTATGTCTGTCTGTGTTTTCACTTAAGGCCGCTCATAGCACATTTGTAGAGGAAATGATTTAGGGAGATGCGTGAGTGTGTGTGTGTGTGTGTGTGTGTGTGTGTGTGTGTGTGTGTGTGTGTGTGTGTGCGTGTGTGCGCCCGTGCATGCATGTCTGTATATCTGTATGTTATTCTAAGTGGATCTGGTGTGTGTGTGTGTGTGTGTGTGTGTGTGTGTGTGTGTGTGTGTGCACACATGCATGTATTGTCTAGCTAATGACAGAGGGATAATATTTTACTTAAAGACTTAAAATAGTGTCCCTCTGTCATTATTGCAATGCTTTTTATTGAAATTGGCTTTTCCTGCTGTCTGTTGAAAGTGTGACAGAACCATAGAGGGTCAGAGAGACAGAGCCACAAAGCAATTTCAATAAAAAGCTTTCTAATAATAAAAATAAAAGAGAAGGAAATGCAAAAAGGCAAACATATATTACATGGTTGAGACATTTTGATGAAGCCACAGAGCCATGGGGATGCTTCACAGAATGTTTTGTCATTTACTCTGAAAAACAGAATTTAGGATTAAAAACAGCAAACTTTTTATGTGTAAAAGTAGATAAAAACATTTGGTTTTATTATGTTGTTTGGTCCAAATGTATAAATCAGTCACCAAATTTATAGTGATATTGTGAAGGTTCTGGAGATTCATTTTTTCCTAAACAATGGCAGCATTGCAGGCTGTTCATTATCCAAATAACAATGAATTGGAGATGGTGTGCCAAGCACCTCTTTAATAACACGAGATTAGCACTTTTGCCCAAAGAATGAATTCATCAAAACTGATTACATTTAAGTCAAACACCACATCATATACAAAGAAACAGTAACATGTGATAACATATAATTAAAAACAACCAATCATTGTTAAAAATTGTTGTAAAGCAATCCCTCATGTAATAACCTAAAAGTAATAAATATATGTTAAAATATTACTATTTAATTATTTTCAATTTTTTTCATTACCTCTTTAATGTTAGGGGCATTATGGTGATCAAGTGCAGCTGCCAAAATCAATCATATATTCAAATCTAGTTCATATACCTGGTAACGCACTTCCCATTCTCTACCTGCTGTGTGATGAATCTTCCCCTGGAAAGATAGGAATGTTTTGGTTGATACTTTTTTCACCCCTCAACTGTTTGCATATGTTTTTTTTTCCAGCTGAATAATTTTGATTGCTTCAAATCAAATATTCCTTCCTCAAAAAGTTATCAGCATTCTGTTAAAATTGTAATATAAGTATATGTGTGTTTGTGTGTGTGTGTGTGTGTGTGTGTGTGTGTGTGTGTGTGTGTGTGTGTGTGTGTGTGCTCACAGGTGCATGTTTTTTAAGACACAGTACATATATCTGCATATTCATAATTATCAACTTTGCATCAGTTCAATAAAAGGATAAATTCTCATTTTTGTTCATTTCCTTTGCAGTTTATGCTCAGAAATTCATTCTTATGTCAATTAGATTTATGTAGTTATCTGTCTGGGTGTAATTGTAAAGAGCGTGCATTCATAAGGACGAACGGTTTGTAGATACGTAAAATACAGCTTGTGCACATTTGCGTGAAAGCTATTTAAGTGAGGGGTTATAATGTCAAGGGTAGTGTTTAGTGGCTTAGCTGGCATTTCAGTTTATTGTGATCAGGTGGATGTCATTATGCGGTTATGTTCTTGCTTTGTAGGGAAACACTGCCATTACAATTTTCACAGTGTGGTGGCAATGCTTCCTATTGTCAGGGGTATGTCTTCCTTCATAGAGTTGGTGCTACCATGGATTTGGTATATTTATGTCTGAGGTGTGGAGGAGTTAACATGAAAATAACATAAATAACATTTTTCTTTCGATTTTATTGTAGTTTTGTTATATTTTGGTGTTTTGAGAGTTGGTATTTTGTGCCTTCTACTATTTGTGAAATCAAGCTTTTTTCTCCAGTGTTTTGACTTTCAGTCTTTCTGTTTTTCAACAATAGATGATATAATCATCTGTCTCTGTCAGGGCAACATAAAGCACTTCCTTTCTTGTAGAAATATATTTCATAAGGTTTTCAAACCTTACAGTATTAAAGCTTGTCTCCACCTTCCCATGACCTCTGGTTATAGAAATCAGAGTCATCAGATTTCCCTCTTTTCTGCACTGCTCTGCTGTCTGCATATCTGCCATATCTTTTTTTATTAATTTGCAGAACAGTTGCAGCTGCGAGACCTTAAATGTCACTTTCCAGTGTGCTGAGGACTTTACTATATAGTTAGATGACTAGTTCAGAGTCACACAGTTAGCAGGTAGAAACTGAATGAATCAAACCAAGGACTGCTGGATGAAGCTTATTAACTGTTGATATCTTTAAACCTCTCATCTAAACTAGTAAATAATTTCAGTACACTTACTGTTTTTTCTGATGGGAAAGAACCGTAACCATTTTGTCCAGATGGTTGCACACATATTAGCCTTTCTATAAAAAGTAAAGTAAATGCAATCTATTTTGTGATAATTATTGTTAAGCAGCATAATTGTTGTTTTTGCTTTCAGAATTCTGTTCAAATAGTCCTTTAGAAAAGTAACAGATGTATGGTACTACTGCGGAACTCAATTTTGTCACCCAAACCGTCTGCGATTTTTTTGTCTGCTATGGTGTAACTAGAAAAGCATAATACAATAGCTCTAGGCCTGACACTGCTACACTGCAAATATGAACAGAGTTTATTGCCTTGTGAATGAATGAATGAATGAATGTGCTTCTTAATGACTGCATGCCTTTATTCCCATGTCAGTGAATGTATACTTGATGAATATTTTTAAATCCGAGCTCTGCACAAATAGAGCCATGGCAAAAATGTTAACTTTGCTTTGCTATGTCCTGTTTCTTAATTATCTATTTCCTTATTCAGTGGCACATTCTCTGCATGCATTTAGGGCTCGCTCATGGTGGTCCTTTCTGGTATCCATTTGAAAAATGTTTCCTTCCTCTTATTTTTGTTGCTCTAAGCAGGATCTCAAAAGATTTCTTCCCCTGCAAAGTGTAATTTAAAGGGCTTGCATTTTCTCTTAAATGTCTCAGTAATTCTCCTCTCTCTTTCCTTCCTCCAACAACAATGCCTTGGCCTAGAAATTAATCATTACCCAGACTACTTGTTGTTCTTTCTTGAGTACCATTCAGTTCTTATATCAGCCCATGAAGTTAGGTTATTGGGACATCTACTCTTCACTATTTGCGCAGTTCTAATTTATTATAAAAATTACGTCTTGCTACCTAAGCCCCCCTGTACATTCAGGCAAGACTATCCCTGCCTCATTTTCTTCATGATCTGTTGCTCTGCTTTAACTGATCTTTGAATTCTACATTTTATTTCCTGTATCTACTAGTGTCATGCCAGCTCCCCTGTGTTATCCATCAGCGATTATCTTTAAAGTATGTTTTTAGACTTCTGGACTCTGGGCAGTTCTCTACACATCATGGTGAATGGGATTTTGTAAACAGTTCACAGGATACACTACATGGTCTACAGATATAGAACACTCTTTAATCTCTGATTTAGTCCCAATCACATGATATGCCACTTAATTTTAATAGTTTATGTTGTTAAGGGCAATGACAACCAGGTCAGGGATAAACAAACAAGTTGTCTGCTCTGATTATGGTATATAAGAATGATCACATGTGGGAAGCAAAGCAATCCCGAGTTTGATTCAAGAACACTTTTCAGATCACAACTTCTGGCCAAACTAGGGAAATGTACATCATGCAAGCATGCTCAGCTTCTAATACATTCCTACATCTTGCAGAGCACTTTCAGATGATGACTGCCAGCAAAGTTCTGAAGGATCTTAGTTTTTGGTGTCATTTGAAGGGGTACAATATTCGTCAGCTGGGAGGATATGGTTGACGGACCACCCTGCTTTGACAGCATTTGTCTACATTTGTCCCTGCTCGGCTTTTGAATATTGGCTAAAATCTTATCCACCCCCATAGTTCCTTTTTTAGGTATTACCAGCTTGACACACTTTTCAATATAGCAAAATCACCCCAAGAAAATCTAAAGGTGTTACTGCTTAGTGCCAAGAGTCTAAACAAGAAATTCCACTGCCTGCAAGCTCTCCTCTACTTGGAGAATATAGACGTCTGTGCAGTAACTGAGACATGATTTAAAGCTGCAGAGAGCACTCCAGCAGTGCAGAGCTAGAATGTCTTCCATACATTTAGACATATCACTGCACAGGAAGGGGCAAAAGGTGGGAGGTCTCAATTTATATCAAAAACAAATGCACCACAAGGCTGGTCAAAAGGTATGACATGCTTGAGCTTCTCCACTTCCAAATTACCATGGGCAAAGTCCCATGCCATATCCTTGCAAGCTACAAGTCACTCTTTATGACCCAAGAAACACATAACACATATTTAAACATACTGGAGTTGCACCCATTCAACCCAACACCACATTCATGGGTGACTTTAACCATCCCATTATAAACAGGGACTCCCATACAACCCCTTAACTTGCAGACCCAGAGATTCCTCAACTTTGTAAATAGAAATACTGTAACCTTGACCACCGTCGCTTGTTTGGTCAGGATAAAACAGATGCATATTCGTGGGTTCAGTTCAAGCAGCTTTACTACACACAAACACATCAGAAATGAGGCTTTGTAACTTAAACTTAAATAAACTTATAAACAGACTGACTACTGCACTCATACATGTTAACACTCTGGCTGTTCTCTCAAAATGGCACTGCTACCTGCACGTGGTCACTATCTGTATGCACGTGCTACTCTGGAAATACTTCTTAAAGGTACATACACACACTCTGATCTACCTCCTCCTTCTCTGAGAAATAGTCCGTATATGAAATGACAGTATTCAATGACGTGTAATTTACAGAAATGATTTTTTGACATGCAATTATACAAAACTAATTCTTCGACATGCAATTATACAAAATCAGACACATATAAATCAATTAGGTCCAAGTTGATATGTATTTTACACTAGGTCTAGAAATATGACCTGATCGTGTAACATAAAAGTCAGAATTAGATCTAGCAATGGGGACTGTCTTCAAGAAATGTTCAACTTTGGGGACAACTGCAACATCATCAGGAATGGAAAAGGATACTGCAACATGTTTTTCAGTACGAACATTGTCTGGGTTGTTTTGAGATCTAGAGTCTGTATCACAGGTACAATGCTGCAATATAATTTCTGATACAGGAAGAAGATATCTGCGGTTTCTCCTGTACTTTAAACCCTCAGATTCCACTAAGTAGGATCTCGGCTTGGTACATATACCTCTCAATTGATCAATTCAATCAAAGCCTTTTACCATTTGCATCCTCACTGTCTCTCCTTCTTTTAATGGACAAAGAAATCTGCTTGTGTTATCATAGCTGGACTTCTGAGAAGAATGCTTTTTAAAAAGCTGGGCTTTGATATTTTGTTTTTAGCATTAGGCACCAACAAAATATAACTGATAGGCAAGGTTGTTCTGGTTTGCCTAGATAGAAGTCTCTGAGCAGGTGAGCCAGGTTGGTTGTCATGGGGTATATTTCTGAGATTAAGTAAATTCAAGAAGATATCATTATTGTCTTGCTTTGACCTCTCCAGTAATTGCTTTGCACTCTGTACTGCATGTTCAGCAAGGCCGTTTGACTGTGGGTATTCAGGACTTCTAGTAACATGGATAAAGTCCTACTGTTTAGCAAATGTCTGAAACAATTGACTGATAAACTGACAACCGCTGTCAGAAATAACTTTGTGTGGACTACCATGGACTGAAAAATAGTGTTTCATCTTAGTAATAACAGCACTGGATGTTAGGTTAGGTAGCAAATCGATCTTAAACCAGTTTGAATAAGAGTCCACCAACACGAAGTAATGCTAATTGTTCCACTCAAATATGTCAGTTGCTACTGTTGACCAAGGTAGTTCAGAAATTTGGCTTAGCTGCAGTGACTCTTTTGCAAATGTGGCTTAGTAATGTTGCACACTGAACAAGAAGAAAGCACATTATCAATGTCCTTCACTAGAGAAGGCCAAAATACTAATTCTCGCCCTTCTTTTAGTAGAATCAGAACCTGAGTGGCCACTATGCAAAATCTGAATGTATTCACGCTGTATGGAAGTAGGAACAACAACTTTTGGAAATGATACCATCAGCATCTCATCTCTGTATGGAAAGTAAAGTCATATTTCTGGTGGTACACAGGATTGCTTTGATGGCCATCCTACATTGATGAAATGGTTGAGCATTTGCAAAATTGGATCAGTCTTTGTATGATCTCTCAGCTCATCAAGTCTTTTGGTAGAAAAAGTATGCACTTCCATGACATCAAAGTCAAAATTCTCTGCATCAAGCTGTTCCGTGGTATTTCTGAGTGATCTGAATAAGGTATCAGCCAGATAAAGAAGTTTACCTTTTGTATAGACCATTTTGAAATTGTACTTTTGCAATTTGGGCATCCTTCTTTGTAGTCTTGCTGGAGCGGAATGCATAGGCTTCTATAAAATAGTGATAGGGTTCGATGGTCAGTTTCTATCTGGATTGCTCAGCCATAAAGATAATCATGGAACTTCGTAAATGCAAACTCAGTTTGGGTAAGAGTTCTAGATGCATAGGCAGCAGGTCTGCCCTCTTGAAGAATAACTGCACCAAAACCGAACTTTGAAGCATCACAGGAAATAATTACTGGTTTGTGTACATCATAGTATCTTAATGTAGACAGGCTAGCAATTTGCTGTTTGAGGCTATCAAATGCTCTCTGGTGTTGTTATAACCATGACCATGCAACATTTTTGCATGTCAGCTCTCTTAAAAGTGCTGATAACTCACTAAAGTCAGGGATAAATTTGCTCAAATAGTTAACCACACCAAGAAAACGCTGTAGAGCTTGGACATTGTCTGGAGCTGGCACCTCAAGAATGGATGCTTGCTTGAAAGAATATGGTCGTAAGCCTGTATTGGTAAATAAATGACTTACATAAATAACTTCTGGTAGTCTGAATTTGCACTTCAGAGGATTGAGCTTTAAATTCACTTCACACACTCTGTCCAGAACTTTCCTGAGGTTTCAAATATGCTCTGCCTCACCATTACCTCCAACCAGTAAATCGTCAACTATTATTGCACACGGGTAGCCTGAAAAAAATTGCTCCATTGCATGCAGAAAGACTTCAGTGGCAAAATTTATTCCTAAAGGCATCCTGAGGAATCTGTATGTACCAAATGGGGTACTGAATGCAGTCAGTAGTGAAGATTTGCGATCAGGCATTACTTGCCAAAATGAACTCTTTGCATCTAAGACAGAAGAAACAGTGACATTTGGCATGAGGGTGGCAATTTCCTCGACTGTACGCATGGGATGATGAGGTCTCTGTAATGCATTATTCAAGTCTGTTGGGTCAATGCATAGTCTGATCTCATCTGAATTTTTCTTATGAGCAGCTGTCATGGAAGATACCCACTCAGTTGGTTCTATGATTGGACAAATCACACCCTGCTGCACCATTTTGTCTAACTGGACCTTGACTTTGTCCTGTATAGCTATTGGAAATCTTCTTGCTGGTCTGACCACTGAACTGACCTCTGGGTCTAACTTCATGGAGGACACATCTAGAAGCTTATCTAGCTTGTCATCGAAAACATCAGGATACTCTGAGAAAATATCATCCCTGAAGTGAAAGCAGTTTCATTCTCAAACTGTCTCCGAGACCTAATAATGACTGCACAGATCTTTAGAATATATAAAATTGCAAGCTGTAACTGTTCCCAAACAAATAGCATGAAAGCACTACTGAGCATTCGGTTTGAATCCCTTAACCTCCATAAGCAACAAGCTTCGCACAATTACCCAAATTAAGTTGCTCACCAGCCCTTATTTTAGCAAATATTTCTGCTGACATTACATTACACTTTGAACCAGTGTCTACTTTGAGCTCTGTGGGTTTACCATTGATCAGGACAGTACAAAATACTTCATTCTTTGCCAATAAGTCTACTGTATTAACCTTTTCACCGACCACTGATGCACTTATCTACATAGAAAATAGGTTTGCAGCTCTCTACATGACCAACTTGCTTTTTGGAGTGACCTTTCTTAATAACTGAATAAGGCTTGCTTGATTTACAAAACTTTTGAAAATGGTTCCATTTTTTTACACTTGTGGCATTGCTGAACAATGCTAAGCACTTTTTGCTGATTCACCCTTATACTGTACTGAGCATGCTCTTCTTACTGAGCTAGCCTTGGAACTTACTAGAAAGCTATGGGGTCCCCCTGCCAAACCTGCAGGAGTTGCTGCTGCCATGTGCTTAGGCTTGTTTCTGCTTGTCACGTGTTGCATAGTGTCTATATTTGCTTTACAAGCTGCTGAAGCCATTCTTTTGTCACTTGTAAGAATATCTGTGTGCCTTTCTGTGAGCTCATGTATTTGACAAATCTCTATGGCTTTGCTTAATATTAAATCATTGTCACAAAGGAAAATCTTTCTAACTGCAGCACTTCTAACACCACACACAAGCCTGTTCTTTATTACCTCATCTTTCAATTCACCAAATCTGCATGTTTTAGCTTTATTTCTCAAGTCAGTGATATAAGCTGCAAAGGTTCCACCTGGTTTTTGGCCTCTTGTATAAAATAAGTGCCTCTCTAATGTAACATTTGTCTGAGGGTTGCACATTTGTCTACATTTATGTTTTATGCACTCAGGGTCTTTCCTTGATTCAGCTGGTACCACAATATGATGTGGTTTCTCCTTTCTTGCTTGTACATCTGGTGCATACACAAATTAACTCTCGCTTTCAATAGCCTCTGACCCAGATAACTTAAGCAAAATGAATGCCCTTGTATGCACATCTTTGTCAGAAAAAGCTGTGTGTGTGACAGTATCATATTCCTGCTCAAATACTCTCCAATTCTCTGCTATATTATGATCAAACACAACTGGAACTGTTCTGCGAAATGCCTCTGCCATATCAACACACAGTAGTGAAGGTGTTTGAAATTGAAATTATGTATGAACATACATGCATACATATATATGCCAGAGTTTTATGGCAGTACTTGTAATTTTGCCCAATAGCACATCAAACTCTTTGAAGTAACAGCAATTTGCCAAATAAGTCTCTGTAGCACAAGAAGTGTCAAAAAGGAAAGCTTGCACCAAAACCTCAAATAATAAAACTCCTTTAATTATTTCTGGTTTTGGTGCAAGCTTTCCTTTTTGATGCTGGATTGATTTTTGTTTAGCAGCACCATTTCATGTGTAAGACATCTATTTTTCTCTCTGTAGCACAAGAACACTTTGAAATCACTGTACTTTGTGAAACCACTCCTTATCAGTGTGCGAAATACTTAAAAATGGCTGTATTTTGTGAATAAACTGTACACAGTAACAAAAGCTCAGAGTAAGAAACACTTTGAGATGAATGTACATTGCAAATAAACAGTACATACCACAAGAACATTTCAAAATGGCTGTGCTTTGCAAAATAAGTCTGCACAGTGTAAGAAACACCCTGAAATGGTGGATTTCTGTGAATAAATGCACACAGCACAAGAAACTTTTTGAAATGGCTGAACTTTGACTGCACTTTGCAATATAACTGTACTTTGCACACAGGAAACTCTTTGAAATAATTGCACCATAATAAAGCACACACTCTGCAAACACTTTGCACACTCTGAGATACTTCGAACAACTCTAGTTATGCTTTGAATTGCTTTGTTCAATGTTAAATAGTAGTTTGTGCCCAGACACGGTCTTTTACTAATAAACATGCAGTCGCCTTGTTCTTTAAGCTTATTTTGCCCTTTTATTGTACTCTTTATGCCCATTTAATTTCTTATCATCCACATTATACTTTCCTGTGCCCATTTTACTATAAACATGCTTGTTATGCAAACCAAAGGTAATTCTGAGCCCCATATGAATAGTTTTGCTAGTTTTATCAAATATCATGGTTTCAAGCATTTTGTTTAATTAATGATGTGATTTGTGCTTTTTGTTTGCTGAATAATAAATTTTTTTGCAACTCGTTTGATTAATAATGCGTTCTGTGCCTTATATATGCACCGTTTCATTTTCTCTGCCAAGTAAATAATTTGTGCAGTTTTTTTTAACTTTAGTTCATTTCTGGCCCTTTTTCACTTGTCTGCGCTCCATTCCACTCAACTTGCTTAGTCTGACTTCACCTTCAACACTGGATCTCCTTGGCTTGAAGAAATTATTCTCTAAATCCCGGTTCTGACACCATGTCGCTCATCTGGTCAGGATAAACAGACGAATATTCGTGGGATCAGTTCAGGCAGCTTTATTACACACAAACACATCAGTAAACTTATAAACAGACTGACTACCGCACTCATACATGTAAACACTCTGGCTGTTCTCTCAAAATGGCACTGCTGCCTGCACGTGCTCACTATTTATATGCACGTGCTACATCTGGAAATGCTTTTTAAAGGTACATACACATGTTCTGATCTACAACCATATAGTCCATTAGGAGTGCTAATATCCCAGACCACATACCCAAGTGGATTGTTCTCACTAGTCAGGTCAGATCTTAAAGCTGTCCCCTTTGAAATAAAAGTAAAACCTGGGACACTGGGCAACCCTGGAACATTTATAAGTTATTCAATGGCAAACGTCCTACTTCTGTGGGACATTCTGTCAAAATTTGAAGCCCCACCCACCCCCAAACCCATGGAACACCACTGCCTACAATAGGTCATTCACAAGAACCCTCTACAATTATGGATATATCTTTATAGAGGCTGTGGTACTTACCCAAAATAAGTTCACTACAAGCTCAAAAAGCAAACCACTCTGGTGGCATCATATCAATAGATTGCATAACAAAAGGCAGAAAATCCTGGCCTAAAGTAGGAAGTACAATGCACAATAAGGTATGTTCTGCATCAAATTAAATAAATAACTCAGGGGACTAATTAAATCAACCAAAGCCAAATGTGAGGTAAAAGTAGCCTCACAGGTTAAGAACACAGCAAAACAATCTTCAGTTATGTCCGAAACCTCAAAGGCAATACACAGCAATGTGCCAAAGTAATTGTACAAAGTAGTCCATAAAAAATAAAAAGTAACATTGGTCATTTAAATTGCTACACCCAATAATTACAGCATTTTACATTCAGAGAGAGGCATGAATTCATAAAATATTAGGATTTGTAAGCAGAAACTAAAGCAATCTAGAAAAAAATATATGCACACAGTTTCAAGAGTAGTAACAGCAACTGGTCTAATAAAAAAATAAAAAATAATTTACAGTAGTACTAGATATGATACCAAAACATGTAACCCCACATGAATTTCAGAATGAGGCAATTCAGGTCACATTGTGGTTGCTGAGAAGAGAATTCCTGGCAAACATCAAAGACTGAAAAAATAACTTCATGAACTGAAATCATAACCTGAGTTCGGAATGGGGTCAATTCTCGTTATGGTATTAGAATCCCCAAAGACTTGGGCAAATTTAAAGGAGATAAGCCTAAGGACATAAACTATTTAATTCTGCTCCAAATTTACTCTGGTTTATCCCCCAGACACCTCTTTAGAAATACACTCAACTATAGCACCCCCAACTATCACCAAGGAACAGGTTGTCAACGCATTCTCCATGGCAAAAACACTGCATTGATGTGACCTGGCAATGTCTCAGGATGCTCCTTAACAGCATGAAACAAGACCTGTCAGGGCCTTTAGGAGCACTGTTCTATCATAGCTTCCAAAGATGCTTCATGCCAAGTGAATGGAGGACAGCAACTGTAATCTCACTAAAAAAAGGTGTCCCATTCACAGACCCAGGAAACTACAGACCCATAAACCTTTCTAGTCTTATATGAAAGACCATGAAAATAATTATCATGGACATGATAAATAATGACATAGGAAACATTCAGATGATGGCTCTAACTCAGTTTGGTTTAATCCATGGAAGGTCATGCCTACTGAATTTTGTGGACTTCTTTGAGTGGGTCACAATCACAATGGATGATAGCAAAACAATGCACACTGCCTGCCTTAACCTGACCAAAGTAATCAACACAATTACCCACTCAAATATTGTAGATAAACTCAATGAATTAGGTATAAATGCCTATTTCACCTACTAGATAGCCAACTGACACACAGATAGAGCCAAAAAATTAAAGATAGGGGAGTCTACCTAAACAAAAAAGCCATTCACTAGTGGAGTCCCTCAGGGCTTGGTGTTGTGGCCACTCCTTTTTGGCAACTACTGCTCTTAAGTCAAGGCTAACATCAAAGGCCTGTGTCTGACTAAATTTGCAGACAACTGCAAATTAAGTGCAGTCATTGAACCTCCCCAAGTCGCAAACATCATCCAAGAGGGCCTGATATAGACTATTATCTAGTGCCAGAGTTATGGTCTTAAGAAGTGCATAATAGTATTTTTCAGTATGATGACCACCTCTGCAAATTACTACATCAATAATATATTCTAAGAGTAGACCCAGTAGTCAGGGATGTGGGAACACATATAGACAGTGATTTGGCCTTTGGCAATAATTTGTTTACAGTTGTAAGAAAATCATTCCATGCTGCACAATGCATTAGCAAGGGTATGGGATCCAGGTCTAAAGATGTCATTGTTCCATTGTACTCTGCCTTCATAAGACCAATCATTGAGTGCAATGCACTCTTTTGGCATGTACCTGACCTGACATATGCAACAACTGGAATGATCACAGGGGTTCCTCACAAAAAGTATACACAGTATAGAGAAGTCCTACATGGACCACCTCAAAGCATTATGCATCTGTATTTACTTTTTGGGTAGACTACTGATCTTCATGACTTTTTTTCAGACTCAGCCCAAGAGAGATGTCTGGTTGAGTGGCTTGATCATAGTCATACAGTTAGGCAATGGAAGCCGAGGGGAATCAAACTTTGCATCATTAGATCAGAAGAAACAGCATGAGTCCCCTACAGGCTGCTGAAGGGTCACCTATGCCTGGCCTGTAAAGCATCCTCAGATACAGTCATAATGGACCTGTTGCATATCTACAAAACAAATAGTACTAGAAACTGGTGAGAGAAGGAGCAGAGTGTATTGATTCCTGACTATTTCTGGTTGGAGAGTGAGTGTCTGTACTTAACATTCCTGACTGGTCTGGTTGCTATTCAAGGCATCTAGCAGAAAAGGCTACAAGCCTACAGAGCCTTACATCATCTGGGACAAGACTGTGGATCACCAAAGAGGTTGTGGCCTGCTTCTGCTCTTGGGATTGGTGCTAACATTTTGCTTCTGGTGAGAGAAGAAGCAAAGGAGCATTATATCCCAACAGAGTGAAGCTATGGTGAGACCAGCATTAGTAGTAGCCAAGCAGTACCGATTCATGCGACTCCCCACTTTTCATCATTTTTGACAAACTAATTCTTTGTTTTCCGTAAATACTGCTTGATTTATTTCCAGCTTCAGAATATCTGCCTAAATACTTCATCTTTAAATTTTCATGGTCTATGTATTAGTTTCCTCTCAAGTATTTGGAAGTGCTCTGTATAGACTCAGACACCTTGAGTGACATTTTTCCTGTGAAAGCACAATTGAAATTTCTCCAATACCTAGTTGTACAGAGGACAACTAGTTTGCAGTGACAAGCACTGTCCCCTTAGTTGCAAACTGGATACTCCTGACAGTGACTGATATTCTCACTCAAACTGTCTAATCAATTAAAAGGGTCTGTTGCCATGGATATGAACTTATCTACTGTCTCCGTTACTGGCTTGGTGGATATGGGCATCCTGAGGCAGTGCAGAAATTGCCTCATGTTTACTGACAATCAGTTCATTCTGAAACAAACTGATATGGTATGTGAAAGATGTATTTACACAATGTCACTGGAGACAAAACTCTCACATAAAAGCAATCCTAATGTCAGTAGGGTTGTCAGTAGTACATACGCTTCACTCATCATGCACAATTCAAAGCAGACATATCGACCCCCATATGCTGAGGCACTTAAATGTAATCTCTGTAAACCACAAAGACCTCTTAGATGAAGTACACATAACAAATACCCTCAGCAGCCCCAAATGCACTCTTTCAAAACATCACCCACATCAACACATAGAGCTACATCTCATGGAGCCTCTACCTCTAAGCCCATAAGGCAAGCCACCACACAATCCAACGTTCTAGTCATTTGGGACTCCATCATGAGACACATCGATGCCCCTCTCACCAGGAGAAAGTCATGGTCAGTTGCTTATCAGGGGCTAGAATCCTCCACATTATGCAGACACTCAGGTCATTGGACCACAATTACCAATATGACTCAGTCATAGTCCATGTGGGAGTAAATGACCTGAGATGTACCTCCCTAGACTATATGAAGAGAGACATCATGGAACTCTCAAAATATGTGTCTCAGGCTAGTATGAGCCTAGCATTGAGCAGCATTTTACCTTCTTCCAGGATGATACCACAATACGAAGCAAAGATTATTGACTTTATTAATTGGCTTAGCTTCTGGTGTCATTCTAAGGGGGTGCAATATTTGTCAGCATGGAAGGAAATGGTTAACAGACCACACTTCTTTGCCAGGGATGATCTGCCCTCTCCCCTGTAGGCTTTCGAATATTAGCTAAAACATTGTCTTCCCGCATAGTGCCTTTTTTTAGGCAATGCCAAACTGAAAGTACTTCTGGCATAGCAAATCAAAATCAAGACAATCTAAATGTGCGACTGCTCAATGCTAGGAGTCTAAACAAAAAAAACTCCATGCCCTAGAAGCTGTCTTTACCCTAGAGAATGCTGACATATGTGCGGTCACTGAGACATGGTTTAAAACCACAGAGAGCACAGTGCTAGGTTAAAATGCTTTCCAGACATTTAGACCAGTTACCTCACAGGCAGAGACTAAAGGTGAAGGTGTCTCTATTTACATCAAAGATAAATATACTTCAAAGCTGGTCAAACAAGACAATGCACTTGAGCTGCTCCATGTTCAAATCACCATAGGTAAAATCCAATACCACTTCCTTGCAAGCTATAGGTCCCCTTCTATGACCCAGGAAACCCATACCAAGTATTTAAATTTATTAGAAAACTAACCATCCAATCCAATATCATATTCGTGGGTGACTTTAATTACCCCATTATTAACTGGGAATCCTCTACAATACCAGAAAGCCTATACAACACCAAACGTACATGCACAGAGATTCCTGGATTTTGTAAAACTCCCTCGACCAGATAGTCAATACACTAATCAGTGGTGCAACCATACTGGATCTGGTCCTCACTAATATGGGAGAGTGCTGCACACCCCCTACTGTAATGCCTTCCCTGCTAAGGTCAAACCACAAAATGGTCTCCTTTGAAGTAAAAATAAAACTTGGACCCCCAGCTAAATCTGGACTTTTCAGGAAGTATTCTAAGACTAATCTCCTGCTATTAATTGAGAACCTGGCACAATTTCAAGGCAATGCAGAACTGTTCACAGAAACCATGCGCAAGCATGTTAATAGCTGCATAGAGGCAGCTATATCTACCAGGAAGAAGTAGATAACTAACTCAAAAAACAAGCCACCCTGTTGGAATCACAAAATCAATAGGCGGTATAACAGGAGGAAGAAAATCATGGCAAAAATTAGGAGGTACAGCACCCAGCAGGATAAAAGGACTCTCATCAAACTAAAACAACTCAGAGGACAAATAAAGTCTACCAAAGCCACCTTTGAGGTAAGTTTGGCCTCCCAGGCCAGGGACAACTACAAAGCATTCTTTAGCTATGTCTGCAATCTCAAAGGCAATACACAATTGTATGCAGAGCTCATTGTACATGGAGCAACCTATACTGAGCCAGAAGACATAGCAAACCTCCTGGCTGATAAATTAATCTCTAACGTTACCCCTCTCTCCCCCTTAACCTTTCCTCATGAAGTATCATCAAATATAACTCCCCCTACTATCACTAGGGAAAAGGTCCTTAATGCTCTCTGTAAGACCAATAACACTGCATCCATGGACTCAGAAAATATCCTAGGATGCCTTCTAAATAGCATGAAAAATGATCCACCAGGGCCTCTGGAGTTATTATTTATCTGTAGCCTCCAAACAGGGTTCATGTCTCATGAATGGAGAAAGGCAACAATCATCCCTCAGCACAAAGGTGGGCAATCTACAGACCCTGGAAACTACAGACCCTTAAGTCTCACTAATCTTATATCTTATATGTAAAGCCATGGAAATAATTATCATGGAGATGATCAATAGTGATACAGTAAACCTCTAGACACTGGACCCAACCCAGTTTGGTTTCATTAAGGGCAGATCATGTCTCCTCAACCTGCTGGACTTCTTTGAGAAGCAATGGATGAGGGAAAAATCATTCACACTGCCTACCTTGACCTACATACCAAATGTGGCATTGTACTCAATGATAGGTCTGATGAATGCTGAATACAGTGGGACAATGACTTCCTTGGATTTAGATGCCATGCCTTTGTTCATAAGTTGTGCAACAAAGAATGATTTCCTCATTACTGTAGACACATTATTTATTTATTTATTTATTTATTTGCTTTTGTTTACTGGGAGCTCTACTAGGCATGGGTAAGCCCATTTTCAGTAGAGGCCCGGTGGGGGGGTCCAGAAATAAACCTGATAAAAACGACAGAATCAAAATATAGAAATCAAGCAGCGATGGTACAGAAGACATTGCAGAATAGGTAATACAATAAAATAGATAAAATTAACATCTGTATAATTAGTATTACGTATGCAAGCCAAACAAGAAAACAACTGATGACTTGGGATAATAGCGAATGTGTGAACAATACAGTATTGCTGATTTGCAGTAGAGAGGGAAAGATGGAGAGCAGCAGATTAGAGATACAGAAAGTGAGGTACAGGCTTAGCGCTATTGTTATATAGGCATCAAGAGTGAATAGAAGGTATGGTAGGTAACTGATACAGTACATTATGTATAGCTGGGTGGCACAGGTTGGAAGCACTGAATGTATATATGAGGAGTCTGAGCCGTAATTGAGATGGTGAGGAAAAGTAGGAAGGCTAGGAATATTGTTTTTTTTTTATAGTCAGTGCTGGTACATCTACATAGTCAATGGGGGAACAGGTGTTGTTTCAGTGAAGTCTTAAAGCATTCAGGGTTGCTAGTAGACCTAACTGAAGGAGGGAGAGAATTCCATAGTTTTGCGATAGCATATGGGTAACACATTTGACTGGAGGAAAGATAAGGTTTTGCCACATTAAGAAGCATCTGATTGACTGATCACAGAGGTCTATTTGGGTGATACATGGTGAACAGAGATGAGAGGGTAGGACAACTAGAAAGCTTATAGATTAGCTTATGAGCTGTGGTTATTTACAGGTTTGTTAGATGTTGGGGAAGTTCTAGCCAGTTTAGATGCTGGAATGATATGCAGTGGTGGGAGGAGTGTTTGGTGCTGATTACAAATTTTGTGATTTTATTTTAGCATGGGTCCAGTTTGGATTTAAGAGAGGATTATATATTTTAAGGAGAGGTGCATCATAGAGCAAGGATAGAAGTAGAAAGGAAGAGGCAAGAGATAGTCTTGCTGCATAGGTGAGGTGACATAATGGTCAAAGGCGAGATTACTATCTATGTATGTCCATAAGTCCCTGACTACTGGGTCAACTCTATGGAGTGTGTTGTCAGTATGATTGTTACCAGGGGTGGACGGCTACTGGAAGGATACTATTATGCATTTCTTGGCATTTAGTTTTAATCCATGGCTCTGACACCAGTTGTTTGTTTGTATCAGCTCTTCCCGGAGAACATTTGTGTCAGTGTGGGATTCAATGATAGCTCCTAATTTGCAATCATCTGCAAATTTAGTCAGCTGAAACCATTGACATTGGGATTGACTTCAGAGAACTAAATGCCAAAAAGGAGCCATCTAAGGACTGATCCCTGAGGGACTCCACTTTTGATTGGCCTCTTTGTAGAGGTGGACTCCCCAATTCTAACTTCCTCGGTCTTGTCTGTGTTGGTTATCCACCGGGTGACATACGAGTTTGTACCTAACCTCTTCAGTTTATCAGCAATGCCTGAGTGGGGTATTGTGTCAAATGCCTTGGCCAGGTCAAGGTAGGCAGTGTGAACCATTTTGCCCTCATCCATTGCTTTGGTTACCTTCTCAAATAAGTCCACCAGGTTGTGGAGGCATGATCTGCCCTTGATGAAACCAAACTGGGTTGGGTCCAGTGTCTGGAGGTTTACTATGTTACTATTGATCATTTCCATGATAATTCTTTCCGTGGCTTTACATATAAGACTCATGAGTCTTATGGATCTGTAGTTTCCAGGGTCTGTAGAGTGCCCACCTTTGTGCAGAGGGACGACTGTTGCTGTTCTCCATTCATGAGGCATGAAGCCTGTTTGGAGGCTACAGGTAATTCCAGAGGCCCTGATAGGTCTTGTTTCATGCTATTTAGAAGGCATCCTGAGATATTGTCTGGGTCCATTCATGCAGTGTTCTTGGCCTTAGATAGAGCATTAAGGACCTGTAACACTGCATCAATAGGCCCAGACAATATCCCAGGATGCTGAATTTTCTAAATATGCTATAAATGGAGAAGTAAGACGTATGTTTCAGCAAGCCAAGAAGAGTAAAAGCTGTAAGACTAAAAGACATACTCAGCCAGATTCAGTAAAGCCTACATGATCCATTTACACTGTGTGCACATCACAATGATGTGATAAAAGACTTAGGGATACAGGTGGACAGTGGTCTCACCTACGATAACCACATCACCACAACAGTCGGGAAATCCATCTGTGTGGCACACCTCATCACTAAGGGCTTTTCATCCAGAAAAAAGGAGGTCATTGTCCCGCTGTACTCATCCCTCATTAGACCCATTAAAGAATACAACGGCCCGCTTGGTAAGTACCTCTCAAGACATCTGCAACAACTGGAAAGGCTGCAGAAATACCGCACTAAAAGAATCACAGGCCTAAAGCAGATGCCCTATGCTGACCATCTGAAAAAACTCCACCTATACTCTCTCGCAAATCATCTACTCAGAGGCGATCTCTGCTTAACATACAAGGCCATGTGAAACCCAGAACTGTTGGATATGCTACACTTAAAGAAATCCCAATCCCTCTGAGACAATGCTCCAGGGATCTAAACCTTGTCATCACAATGAATAAAACATGTTGGAGGGATAGGTTCCTGACTCAGGGACTCCCCAGACTCTGGAATAGACTGCCCATACATGTCAAGCAGAACACCTCTTTGGCCCTCTTCAAAAGGAACCTTGATGGTTGGATGGGAGATAGGAAATTCACCCCAGGGATCACGTCAGTTGCCCTGCTAGACAGGGGTCCAGGGAAGTAAATACTGTGGGAAGAAATATCCAGGGAATTGTTATGGCTAGGCTTGTATAGGCCCTAGGGCTGATAGCCTAGTACCAACATATGAACCTATGGTAGTGTACAATTGTGGATTCAGTAAGCAGCTCTACATGGTGTACAGAGCCATGCACAGCTGAGCAAACAAGGTAAACACCATGGCATGTAAATTACAGCCTAAATAGGTGAATTGTATGCTAAACAACCAATCCCAGATGGAGGAGGAGTAGACTCAGTGCTGGTTTTTCCTGTGAATTCCAAAACCTATTGGTATACAGCCACAGAAAGGAGTTTACACAGAAACAATGTTAGGGGCTGCTGTTGCTTTAATGCATGTGTATGTGCAACAGGCTGAAGTTTATGCTGCTGCTGCTAATAGGCCAAGGCCAAGAAGGAGAAGGATTTTCAGACCCCAGGTAACTTATTACAACCAACATGGTGTGGAAATTGTAGAGTACTACATGGTGGATAGAAGCACACTGCAGGAGCTCTGCAACCTCTGTCATCTTCAGCTCAGTGCCAGGGCAAACCAAGGGGAACCCATCCCAGTGGAGACAAAGGTGTGTGAAGCACTTAGAATCTTAGTTACAGGTACCTTTCAGAAACCAACAGGGGACAGACTGGGGTTATCACAGGCATCAGCATCCAGGATCCTACATCAGTTCTTGAATGCTATGCTCCAACATGCTAGTGACCACATTTACTTTCCCCATACTCCTAAGGGTAGGTCCAAATATATGCAGTAGTTCTACCATGTAGCACACCATCCTGATGTACTGGGTACCACATATTTCACACTTGTTAAAATTAAGGCACCGCCCAGGGAACAGGGAAGTCTACTTTATTAGAAAGGGCTTTCACTCTATTAACTGCCAAGTTGTGTGTAATGCCTAGGGAATCATATTGAATGTGTGTGCTGGCAACCCTGGCAGTTACGCCGACTCACATATCTGGCACACCTTCCCAACTCTATTGGATGTTCACTAGAAGAGTTATCCCACAGGGTCATTTACTGGGGGATGGTTATGCACTGGAACTGTGGCTGATGACACCCATCAGAATTGCACAGACAACTGCTGAAAAACTTGATAGAGGCACACCCTCAAACCAGAAATATAGAGTGTGTGTTTGGGCTGCTGAAGTCACAGTTCCAATGCCTAGATACATTTGTTGGAGCCCTGCAGTACAATTCACATACATGTACTGAAATATTCACAGTATGTGCCGTGTTACTCAACATCATCCTGAGAAAACAGCTTCAGCAGGATCAACAAGGTGAAGGAGCACACATCCCACCACCAATGCCAAGGTCACCACAGCCGCACACATGCAAGGAATCATGGGGGAAGAAACAGCTGCTATGGGTGTAGGTAGACATAGGTGTGCTCAATATGCCCTTGCATTGGCTAAGAGACTATGCATAGCTCACTCACTCACCACTTAAGGGGCTAAAACCTTCCTCCTATGCACATACAGTAACATTGATGGCTAGCAACTCTCACAGCATTTATCTCCCCATATATTGGCTGTGTACTGATTGCATCAGACAGAGTCAGCCCTGAACTAAAACTGTTGCAACTGCTGGATTTACAAGGTAAGTGTTGAACCTGGAGTGTATTATATAATAATATGAATGATTGGCATATCCTTGCATTTTGTTACTTGGTAGTGTAAGCAAGTAAAAGGTGGGAGATTTTTACAGAAAAGATCTTAGTATGTGACAGCAGAGACCTATTTGACTTGTATCTGTCCATTATTAAGTAGTAGGCCTCGGGCATCAAAGATTCACACAATCATACCTCTCAGAGGTAGTGATGGTCACTGCATGCCCTCAGTTTAGCACCACACATTTGTACTGGAAAATCATTAAAGAGAGAAGTTAGAAAGTAATGCTACACACTGCAGTTTCAGACTTCACAACCGTCACAAGATCATTTACAACAAAGTTGGAAAAATTTACTGCTATCAACTGTATAACTTAAGCGCAGTATAAGTCAAAGGTGCAATTACCAGTTCAGCATCACAAAGCAGATGTACTAGGCAATACGTCAGCTATTCACCCTGAGCATCAGACACAAAGCTTATGTATCCCTGAATCCAAAAGTTATAAAACAGGGATATGGTACAGTTATCCTCACTTGCACAGAATGGTGGGAATGGGGGGCAGGGGAGCAAGAAGCCTAGGCTGACACAAAAGGTTGGTGAGTGTGTCTGAGTAAGAAAGAGAAGTAGGCAGACATATGGATAAACCAACAAATGGCCAGTGAGACAAGATGAGTTTTAAGCTGCATTACTGAACCATGTAACTGTTGTGTGTGTGCGTCTGTAGGGTTTCTCCAGGTGAAATTTGTGTGTGTCTGCATGAACACAGCCAAGCTCTGTGCTAGCTCTGTGTCTTGGTATATTGGGCAGGTGTGAGCTGTGCATGGTAGAGGTGGCAACTCATTGTTGTCATCCCCAACCATGAGAACTGCCTCTGCCAGGATTTGCAGTGGCACGTCCATGTCCAGAGTCAGATGCACTGTTGCTACCTGAACATGACTAATGTCTGCTGGATGAGCTCCCTTCACAAGTACGCCCAAGACCATGACCCCATGGCCTGCCACATCTGGGTGTGGACAGATCCTCTACTGATGGAGCAGTGGAAGTATTGCCACTAAGGAAGCATGATCGGGTATGGTCACATTGGCTAACAGCAGATAATGTGGTTGACCTACACCCACAAGAATGCCATCCCCCTCACAGTAGAAGTTACTTCACAGACACCGCTCATTCCAACACGTCAGTCATCTGATCCATTGAATTGGCAGCACAGTGGAGGCAATCATGCATGCCAGCTTGCGCCACATCTACAACCCTAAACATTTCTCTGCAGCAGCTATGGGAACATACCTGTGCCTCCATGACAGTACTAAAAATATGTTGAGTGGCACGGGAAGAGATACTTTGATTATGTGGGGAAGGGACAGCAGATTTCTTCCAAGCACCCTAACAGCCCTCCTGCATGCCACCTCGCCCACACCTTGGCAATGGTCAGAGTCAAGATTCACTGAAGCCTCAGTGACCAACTTTCCTGATCAATTGTCTCGTCCTCCAGCTGCCCAATATCTGGGGGCTCACTGGAATGGGTAGATGTAGGCCTACTGGCTGTGTCCAACAGAATTTCAGGGATGGCTGTATATCACCCTCAGTGTCAGATTCAACCTTTGCACCCCCCAACTGTGCCACTGTTTGACCACCATCATCATTAGAGTCTGCTGATACTCTGACATCAGATGGTCAAAGTCCCCCACTTCCACTGTCAGTATCACCTGTGATAATAAGCAACAAACACAGGAAAAATTAATACCTAAACTGCTATACTCCAATATATTCCAACAAAATAACAGTGCCGCCTCTAATAGACAGTACAGCAATACACACAACAGTCCTGACATCGACATCACACACTAAAATATTTCTTTGAATTGTTCATCAGTACTGACATAAAAATGTTTGGCTTACCATGTGCAGATGATGGTATCTTCTGCATGTCAGATTCTCCTGGAAGAAGGTAAGCAAAAGGTAAGGCAACACAATCACAATTAACAGTGACACAGGGGATAATACATTTTCCCCTTTATATGTCCATCAACTATACTTTCAACAAGAACTTGGATGAGAACTCCAACAGAATGTGTTGTTAGCTGTAGCTATCTTCAATTCCCCCCCAAAAAATAAATATTGTGAAACAGAAGTAATGTATTGATTTAAACTGTTTTACTATACAACAGTATTCAACAATTGAGATATAAAAGCCTACTTGGAAGCTCCTCCTTGGGCATGCTTGCTGTACCTGAAACAGTAGCACCAATGTCAAGGACATGTTATTCTGCACTTTCCTGGGAGCTATCTGGATCCCTGACAGTGGACAGCAACTTTTCATTTGCTGTTAGTTGTGGCTCTGCAACAGCCTCCCACTCAGTACACAACAGATCATAGCCTACTGCAGCTGCTTGCCTCTGTGCAGATGAGATCATGTCAGTGGCCCTGTGGTGTACTTGGTCTTATGTCCTGCACCCACTGCATTAACATCTGTGACAATTTGCTGCCATATCTGTATATCTCCACGTCCCCTATCAAGCACGAAGGCACCATGTTGCCTAAAAGCATCAACAATGACCTGATTCTCATGGTTACTGAAGGGTGTTTTTTGAGGATTGAAATGCCTGGGGTGGCATAGTCCTAGGTGTCCTAAAAGACAACAGGCGAATAATGCACATAAGTATCACATGACTACAAAATAACTGTTTCCAGATAAAACAGAAAAGGTAGCATTTCCATATTACACACTGAAGAAACATAAAACAGTCTAGAGATTTGAAATATGAACAACAGACTAGATGGAAAAAAAGGAGAGTAACAATAGCAACATATCCTTGCTTGTGCCATAACAGAAATGTAGCTTTGCTCCCCCTCCCAAAAAGAACAGGCAAATGACACGTTTTGCTAACAAACCATCTTTGAAATGGTAAAAGTGCTATCAAATGGACTATCCTTGAAACATTTCCACAGATTTAATACAGAACATTCCATTTTAAAGTATTGCCAATCATGTATACATTTGAAATGTCGTGACAAACATGCCTATGCCATCTGTACACTTCTAATGCATACAGATAAAAGTGTAAAAGCCTTTGTTGATCAATATAAATATATATATATATATATATATATATATATATATATATATATATATATATATATATATATATATATATATATTAAACTATTATATAGACTTTGTTAATTACATTCCAGCATCCAGTATGTAGCTGACAAAATGCAAGCATATCTTCAGTAATCCGGTGTGCAGATATATTCCAAAATATAAGCAGAAATATCTAATGTGTATTAACAAACGTTTTTGTGTTTATTTCATAGATTGCTTTGCTTCATTTGAACTACTTTCCCCCTTTATTTATGTTTCAGTTCCCTGCTGCAAAGCTATTTGTGTGGCAAAGAGGAATATGCTTCCCTTCCTGTGTTCTGAAAGTTCATCGGAGTGAGAGTTCATATCTAGACCTATGTAGAACTATCTCATGTGTACCAAGACATTTTAGCGTGTATGTCATATATTGCTTTTCCTCCTTTCAACTACTTGTCTCTTTTTTCTTTTTGTTTGGCGAGTGTTTACACAATGTGCCACTTACTGTAAACACTGAAAATGGAGAAAAATTAATGTGAGGTTTGGCTGTGCTTATCTCATTTCCATGAAGCGTGGCAGTTTGTAAACTGGACTAGTGGGCCATCCAGGAAGCAGGCAGAACACCTGCAAACAGGGCATCTGTAAAAGGGCAAAAGTCAAAAACAATACATTGTTGCAATTTCTATATTTTTTGTGCTAGTGCACTTAGTGGCATTGTACAGTGTTGTGTGGTGGTTAGCAGGGTTCCCCAGCAGCTGAAGTCATGGAACACTTGGAGACAGTACTCAGACAGTCAATAATTGAAACCAGCTATATTCTATTAATTTTGTTGGGTATCGTGCAAACCCACTATGCAACATTGTGTGGTGGTTAACACACAGACCTTAAGAATGATCTGGATATTAGAAAATGTTATGGAATTAGTCTTCTGGCAGCAGGTATAAGTGTAGGAATGTAGTAAAGATGGTCCTGGGTTCTAGTACAGGGTGTGCAACCTATTTTCACTGTTGTGACAGTGCAGTTTATAACAATGAACTGAAAAATAGACGCATTATTTCAAACATTCTTGTGGCAACCGATGTAAGTGTAAGACTGCCATAAACATGGTTCTGGGTTCTAATACAGGATATTCCAGGCATTTTTATTGTTGTTCCACTTCCCATTATATTTGATCTCACTTATAACACTTTAGATAGTGGAGATGATATGAATTATACGTATTAGGTATGAGACACTATTATTGTGTTTTCAGATATATGACTGAGGGTATACTGTCTACAATATTTCTGTAAGTATAATTCTGCTATCTGGACTTGCATGGCCTTCCCAATTAACTAAGACACATACACAACTGGATCTATATCCAATATCCTTGTCAGGTCAGACACATGCATGTGTAACAGCTCAAACTGTCACCAGTATTTATGTATGATTCCTGACTACAGTATGTCTGATCAGCACTTCATCTGCAGCAAAGATGAAGAGTCAATGCTGTGAAAGAAAATGTTTTGTCCCTTATGCCTAGGTTTGGTTCCAACACTGTAAAAGTAAATTTTCCTCAGTGTATAAAGACAAAAATGTCAGGTCATTCCATTTATACCCCCAGTGCATGTCTTCAAACTAAACTTAGCTAACAGTTACTTTCTGATTTCCAATATATATTTCCAGGCTACATCAGTGCATACCCCTTAAACTAAGTCCATGTGTCAGATTAACCTTTCAATTTCAATTATTTAATTCATCCCTGCTTGACACTGCTGTGTTCCACTTAACATCGAGAAAACGTGGTTGGCATTGCTGCTCGGGCTTGCGCATTACCAGTAAATGCAATAACTGGAACTGGCAGGAAAATATCAGTTTCCATTGCTCTAGTTTGGCTGGTAGACATGGCTGGTATTGGAGAGGCACACAGGTGGAGTGTCCAGGGATCCAGGATATTCATTGGACTCCTGGTAAAGCACCATAGCCAAATGCTTCTGCAGGAGGAATATTCTGGGTCCCAGTACAAGTCTGAGGCATGGAATAGTTTGGTCCAGGCTATATCCTGTGCTGATATCCCACATACTAGAGGGCAATCTATGCATTATTTTAATGACATATGCAGGAGAAGAAGGGATACTGTCAACCACTGGTTGCAAGAACTTGAGACTGTGGACATACCAGAGCTGTGTAAGTATAACAGTAAGAGAGTACTTGTAAAACTTAGAAAGCTAAATACAGACAAAACTGGTATGCATAATGCTCGTCTGTTCTTTTCTGCTCTTCCCCTAGGTCCCACCTAACATACGTACAATTGACAGGCTTATATTGCTTGATTGGAGAGACCGACAGAAGCAAGAGGTATATATGCAGCAGAAGAGATGTCTTATTGTAGCACTGAAAGTTAAAGATAGCTTTTTTAGTCTTTTATAGAGTAGTATCCAATCATACATCTCAACTGTACAGATTTTTGTAGAATGTCCAGATTTTTGTCTCATATTTGTTATCCATTTTTCATAAAATTGTAGTTTTCTGGCAAATCATTGGCAAATTATTGAGAGTTGAAGTCAGAAAATAATGACAGACATTTATGTTCAAACTTCATATACTTCAGAAAATTCATGCAAATGCAAAACCTATTATTCTATCAATTTTCTAAGTTTATAAGAGCAATATATAAAAATTGTCCATATTTTAAGCATTTGTCTCCCAATTATTTATGGTTTTGCCCAGATTTTTTTGATCTAGGGGCTTGAGAGGTATGTATCCAATTAAGCATGCATATCCCAACTGTAAAAGCAAGTATGCATGCATTAGTCTTTAGCACAAAAGAGTTGTAAGAGGCAATTTTAGATTGTAGTCCGAGGTTGTGGGTTCAAATACCATGATTCCCAACTAAATAATACTGTTATTTTTTCAATAATATTTACATTAAATTAAAAACTCTATACCTGTGGCACAAATACCCTGCTGTAAACTGTAATTTGTATAATTAAAACATACATATGTGCAATATGTGCACATTTCAAGGATTACTTTCAGCAATCTGTAGTACAGTATGTATCTGCTGGGATGTATACTTAAATGTAATACTTCGGATAAAAAAGTTTTATAACCGTGTTAATGCATTGTATATCACATATTATGATACTAATTTTATCTTTTTTTTTTCTCTCACCCCAACTCTTATCTCTCTCTTTATTTTCTATTTTGTGTTGTCAAAATGTCTCCATGTCATCCATACATGCCACAGCACTAAATGCTACATATCACAGCAAGGTAGGCCAGTCCCAGTGGATCAGCCTGCCCCCACTCCACCGGCTCCAGCACTGATGCCCCAGCACATCTGAAGCCAACCTGGAAGCACTGCCTCTGCTGCCCCTGCACTACCTGTGCCCTGAGGTAGTACTGCCTTAGAAGCCAGTGCAGTGGCACCCTTTGGGAACGGTGGCAGAAGATGTGATTTTATCACTTGCAGGGAGTTGCCAGGGATGATGCATAGGGTTGTGCACTGCAACATTGTTATACACTAGTGTTAGGTGGAGAGGCTGCTCTTTCTTGTGGTCTGGAGGAGGAGTAGATGTCAAGCACTCCAGCCACCAGAGGAGCAAGGGAACAGTAATGATAGTCCAGTGGGTGAGGACTCAATTCTCTCTGTCTCCAAGCTTGATGTGCATGAGCCTGCATTGCTCTTTCCGTCACCCCAATCATGGTGTCCCCCAACCTTATGTGTCCATTACAGTCCCTTGTCTCTTGCCTTATTTATCTTGATTGTCTTGTTTTTTTGCATTTGCTTCCTCACTAACCCATCTTACCTGACCCAGACATACCTACGTCCCTTACCCAGCAGTCCTTTCTTACTAAATTAAAAATGTGAGCACCTCTCCCACAAAGCAAAAAAAAAAACAAAACAAAACAAAAAAAAAATAATCCCATATATAGCTCACTATTTCTTACACGTCTTCTTGACAAATTTGATTCAGTCCAATTGGCTATACAACATGTTTGCATTGTTCTCATCCATCTTTGTGGAGGTGACAGTCCAAATTCAGTTAATAATCTGCAGATATTCTCAGTTTACACTGCTGAAGAAGTGGATAGCTACGGTTCTTTCCTACCTCCTTCCTGCACATTCCTGTATTGCTTTTCCTTTGTTCTCCCCCGTTTGCTCCTCATTTCATTACTTTTTTATCTACCTCATTTTAACACCTACAATCTGAACAAAAAGTAGAATTACACACAACACACATAAGTAGCAGAAAAAGCAATAGATCCCTTCACTTTTTGGCCTCTGTGTTTGCATGGAGTTTTGCACCACACACCAATGTTCAGTGATAGTGACTGATGGTACAATGCTGCGGTTATCTCTGTGTAATGCTGCTTAACCGTGCTGCACTATGCAAACACATAGCAACACATGTACTATAGAGAACTCATGTCCTTGCATTATCACTGTTTATTTAAAAGTCTTTAAAGTATTAGATACACCAAGATATGAACCCAGTATCATCTGGGCTCAAAAAGTAATGTGTCAATGCATTTACACCTCTTGCCACAGAGTCAGTTAAGCAGCAGGTGTGTTTCACAGACTAAATACTAATTCTCAGATGCTTCACAATGCAGCTAACATCTGTGCACTACTTAATTGTGTGCAAACATGGAAAGCATTGAAAATGTGCATCTCGCATATGCAAACACTTTGCCAACCATCACACAAACCCGCTGCTTGCAGTGATATGGAAAAGTAAATAATATTACGTATTACTGCTGTTTATTGTCCATTTCTTGCCTGTGACATGAAATTACAAGTGGAAACATAACAAACTGAAGGCCCTATCTAACAATATTTCACATATTTACAATATAGCCATGTGTTGCTTTCCCCTCAAGGACTGCAACCCTGGTGTCTCAATACTTTTTCCACACACATATATCACCTAAACAATGGGCATTAATATCAAATGTTGTGTGATATATAATGCATATCAATCTGGTAACATGTAGAACTAGAACTATTGACCCAAATGGCTAAAAAGCCTTATCTGCAAGGCTAGGGAAGGGATCAGCATGGACCTTATCCACAGTAACACAGGTGACCTTCAACACACATGGCCTGACCCATTTTCATTTTGTCAAGGTTAGATATGGCTTAGTAAATATTGTGAACTTATTTGATAATGATCCCAAAGACCTGAATGAGGGATAACAGGACATACTGCTATGTTGATTTATCCAAGGTTTTTGACACTATCTCCCATTCAGGTATCATACAGAAGCTCTCATGTCTGGGGATTAATCCATACATTACTAGATGGATAGCAAACTGGCTCACTGACAGAATGCACACTGTCAAAGTTGGGGTCTTGCACCTCTAACACTAGACCACATACCAGTGGAATACCACAAGGATCTGTGCGGAGGCCTCAACTGTCTGGAAACTATTTCTCTGAAGGTAGCTGGCTTATGGCTTACAAAGTTTGCAGATAGCTGTCAACTGGATGCAGTCATATAGACCCCTCCACTATGTTAACATATTACAGAAGGGGTTGACATAGACAAATGATTGGTGCAAACTCACAAACTGAGCCATAAAGCAAAAAATGCCTCATTACCCCCTTTGGCAATGAAGTATCCCTGCTAATTATATACATACCACTCCTCTAAGCTCAAACACAGTGTTGTGAGACTTGGGAACACATGTTGATAGCAATCTACACTTCAATCACTATGTGTCCATAGTGGTGAGACACACATTCTACATTGCGCACCTCATACAAAAGGCCATCACATTCAAGACCAGGGCAGTCATAGCTCTGCTGTACCCTACCCTTATCAGACCACTGATTAAGTAAAATACTCCCTTCTGTCTGTATCTCACCAGACACCTGCAGCAAATACAGAACACAGAAGTTTGTGGATCAGATAATCCAGGGCCTCTAAAACATGACAAATAGGGAAGTACTGAAAGACCTCTCACTGTACTCAGTATCATGCAGGCTGCTGAGAGACTACCTATACCTGGTCTACAGAGCAGTCTCAGACTCTGCCCTACTGGAAATGCTGGACATCTACAAATCAAATGGGAGAAGAATAACTTGCTCCATGGATCTCAACCTAACCTGTGACATAAACAGAACATGGTGAGGAGACAGACACATCCCCCAGTGATTGCCACTCTTCTGTAATAGGCTCACACTGCATATGAAGCAGTGCTCCTCAATGATCCTATTCAAGCTCAACCTTGACAACTGGATGGGTGATTGTAAACTCACCCCTGGGATGGCACCTATGTCCCTCATGGACAGGGCCAGTCGGTGCTGATATCAAACTCTCTCTGCTGACAACAACCATATAACTATGCTCAATAAGAGTACTTGTAATTTACACAGCTAGTCTTGTATTAGCCTAGTAACCTCCTATGAACCTATGCAGGCCTCCCAACATCTTATCTCTAACATGCCTGCTGATGTCATCCAGTATAATTTGACCTGTAGTCTTATGAAAGTCAGACTTGTGCCATGGCACTTGCGTAAAGTATTGAGTTATGTAGTCTGTGTACTTACATAAGTAGGGGTTCTATTCTCACTGCAATCAAGTGTGTGTGTGTGTGTGTGTGTGTGTGTGTGTGTGTGTGTGTGTGTGTGTGTGTGTGTGTGCCTAGCCCAAATAGCAGAAGTGTGTATCCTACAGTTACTACTCCAATCTCAAGGATTGACAGTATCAGACTTGTGTTGTGGAGCTTGTGTAAAGTATTGAGTCCTGTAGTCTGTGTACTTACATAGCTAGGGGTTCTATTCTGACTGCAGTCACCTGTGTGTGAGTGTGTGTGTGTGTGTGTGTGTGTGTGTGTGTGTGTGTGTGTGTGTGTGTGTGTGTGTGTGTGCTCTTGGTTGACATTACAGAGAGTCTTTTACACCAGCATGTGGCACACTATTACCATATTTTCCTCAACAGACACTGCTGACGTCATCAGCTATAAAATGTTGTCTGAGAAACTCCAAGTCAGACTATAGCTATGGTACTTGCCTTAAAATACAGTGGTCTGTAGTCTGTGTACTTAGATAGGTAAGGGTTCTATTCTCACTGCAGTCAACTGTGTCCATGTGTGTGTTCGTGTTCTTGCTTGACATTACAGAGAGCCTTTTACACCAGCATGTGGGACACTGTTATTACCATATTTTCCTCAACAGACACAACTGATGTCATCAGCTATAACTGATTTGTGGATATGCACTATTCCCACCAGGGCAGGGTCAGAGACTGGCCTGGAGGCCAGGCAGAAGTTACCTCATCCTATATGATGCAGATTACAGTGACAGGGCTTTCGGTCTATCCACATATATTATGGCATGATTTGTAGGCCCTGTGTTTTCTTGGTGATAAAACCCTGTAGTCTCTACATCTGCTGCATGTCTATGGTGAGGTATATGTAAAAGAGAACATTATACTCTGTTAGTGTTCTGATGAGGTTCGAGTACAGTGCTGTCATACAAATTTAAGACCTGAATCTGATGGTGTGACTTATGGTGTGCACAGCATAGGCTTTCAATACCAATGTGGACACATAGTGGACGGAATTCAGATTGCTATTTACATGTGCTCCTATTGCTTGCATTACTTGGTTTCAGCATAGCAGGACTCTTGTCAATGCTGTAATTAGCATGGATTTCCACTTTTCAGAAGGACAAAATGAAGACACATTTTTGCATTTATTTGTAGACTGTGCAGCTTTGTCACCAATCATTTGTCTGTGTTAGCCTTCCTGTAGAATGCTATCGTCATAGGTGGATTTAATACCCAGTATGCAAGAATCAGCAAATGTGGTAAGCCAAATGCCATATACTTTAGCCTGAACCATTGAGAAATAGATTCCAAGCAGTATAAAGCCAAGCACAGATCCCTGGGGTACACCAATGGTGACAGTTCTACTGGTACAGGTTGAGTCAGTAACTTTCACAGTACGTGTTCTGTCAGTGAACCAGTCGGTTAACCATATAGTGACATGAGGTTTAATCCATAGCTGGGAGACTTTCTCAGTGATACCTGCATGATGGGGGATTGTGTTTAAACCCTACACCAGTTGAGGATTGCCAGTATGCACTGTCTTATCTACATCGAGGCCTATCACACAGAATCAATGGGCTGTGACAACATCACAAATTACCTATCACATGACACATCACATACGCCTTCTTGACACAGTTTAATACACACTTCAACACACCCTCCACACAGACTATGTTATGTAGAATGGCATTTTCAACATGTATCCATGTGAGTTGGGGGGATAGCACCCAATGCATGCATGTATAGACACATCCTGACTCTCCTCATCTGTGAGGTAGACCAACATGTTATAATGGAACTTTTTTAAATGGACACCAGTGATATCCCTGCTGTGTGTAACAGACCTGTGTGAGTTGTTAATGCTAAAGCTTGTTTGTTACATGTTTCAGATGGCCTCAGAGAGATCATTGAGGGTATGCATTATGACACTATCATCCTTTTGAACTTGACAAGCCCAATGCATTTGACACAAATCCACACTGAGGTATTCACTCAGCACTGTCAGATGTAGCCATATCCACCTATATCACCAAGTGGGTTGAACAGTGTATCACATACATGGCAGCTAAATATGTTGACATGTGTGAAGTGTCCTGTATCTCAGGTCCAGTGATCAGATCTGCATATCAGGGCTTTCTACCAGGCCATTCCCTGTCCATTATTTAAGTAATGGATATAACAAATAACATACAGACCCTGTGTCCAAACAGCTGCCTGAAGGACTACAGATTGTGGACAATCATTGACTCAAACTGTGATATTAGTATAATACAGACAGTATCAACACATACCAAAGATTGCTGTCAAAGCCATGACAACACCTGCAATGACAAGAAAACATCAGGAAAACAAACACACAACCCAAGTCTAATGTGGACATCACACCCTATAATCAGACCAATAGGTATGTGACCTGTGCCCTGGGGTAGATGGGAAGTGGAACATCCAACAGCATGTGGTCACAGTGCTGACTTCTCCCTTGTATGTAACACAAGTAGTGAGTATGTGAAGGACATCCACATAAGAGACCATAATATCTCCATAGTTCTCAACCTTCATCACACCAATAACTGAGTAAAATGTCCTCTTTTGGACATCTAACAGATGTAACAGACATAGATGTAGCATTAACAACTCACACAGGTTTGTTGTACACATCCGGGATATTACTATTGTCCATTTAGAAAAGGTCCATGATGACATGTTGGTCTACCTCACAGATGAGGAGAGTCAGGATGTGTCTATATATGCATGCATCAGGTACTGTCCCCCCAACTCAGATGGATGCATGTTGATGTACACCCTTCTACAGGAACACAGTCATTGTGAAGGATGTGTTGAAGTGTGCATTCAACCGTGTCAGGAAGGTGTATGTGCTGAGTCATGCTATAGGTGATCTGTGATGCTGTCATAGCCCATTGATTCTGTGTGAAGGTAAGATAGTGCATACTGCCTATCTTGATCTGACCTAGGGTTTTGACACAATCCCCCACTTAGGTATCATTGGGAAACTCTCCCAGCTGATGATTAACCCCTACTTTACTAGATGGTTAACCAACTGGCTCACTGACAAAACACATACTGTGAAAGTTAGCGAATCAACCTCTACCAGTACAACTGTCACCACTGGTGTGCCCTAGGGATCTCTGTCCCTTTACTGTTTAGAATCTATTTCTTGACAGACAAGACTAAAGTATACAGCCTTTGGCTTATCTAGTTTGATGATTCTTGCATATTGGGTGCAGTCAAATGATCAATGCCAATGCCACATGGTCTACAAATAAACACAAAAATGTGTCTTTATTTTGCCCTTCTGAAAAGTGGAATTCCCTGCAACTTGCAATATTGACAACACTCCCACTGTGCTGAAACCCAGTGGTACATGACCTGGGAACACATGTAGATAGCAATCTGATCTACGACCACCAAGTGTCCACAATGGTATGAAAAGGCTATGCTTTGCACCTCACAGGCCATTGTATTCAGATTTGAGGATTTTATAACAGTACTGTACTCAAACCTCATCAGAAGACTAACAGAGTATAATGTTCCCTTTTGCATGTACATCTCCGGACACCTGCAGCAGATGGACAGACCACAGGGTTTCTCACCAAGAAAATACAGGGCCTACAAATCATGCCATGATGTATGTTCATAGACTGAAAGCCCTGTCACTGCAATCTGTATCATATAGCATGAGGTGACTTGTGCGGGCCTCCAGGCCAGTTTCTGAACCTGCCCTGGTGGGAATACTGCACATCCACAAATCAGCTAGAGTTGATGACATCAGCATAGTGTGGTGAGAGGAAGATCGTAATAGCAGTGTCCTAAAGGCTGGTATAAAATGCTCTCTCTAATGTCAAGAAAGGATACAAATACACACTCACCCCAGTTGACTGCAGCGAGAACTGAATGCCTACCAATCTGAGTACACTGACTAGAAAACTCTGTATTTAAGGCACACACCATAGCTCATCTGAATTGGAGAGTGTCAGGCAAGAGTTTATAGCTGATTATATCAGCAGTGTCTGATGAGGAGAATATGCTAATAGCAGTGTCTCACATCCTGGTGTAAAATGCACTCTGTAATGTCAGGCAAGGGCACAAACACCCGCACCCACGCTGCAGTTGACTGCAGTGAGAACAGAGCTTCTACCTATCTAAGTACAAAGATTACAACAAGTAGAGAATTCAGTACTTTAGTAAGCACCACAGCACAAGTCTGACTGCTACAAGGCTGCAGGACAACGTATGGTGTATGACATCAGCACAGGATGTTTGAGAAAAGATTTTGGGAGGCCTACATGAACTAGATGAGTAGGCTTGTGCAAGTGTTGAAATACTGTCAATCCATGGAATTGGAGTGGCAACTGTCTGATACACACTTATGCTCCTCTGGCAAAATAAACAACCCCCTTATTGACTGCACTGTGAGCAGAACCCCTAACTAAGTACACACACTAGAGAAATCAGTACTTTAAGTAAGTTCCACAGCACAAGTCTGAATCTCATAAGGCTGCAGGACAACTTATGTTGGATGACAGCACTGGATGTTGGACAGAAGATGTTGGGAGGCCTGCATGATATTGATTTGTAGCCATGTTCACCAGTATTTCATGTTCTACATGTAACCAGATTGATGAGTGTGCAGTAATAAGTATGTGGTGGTTGTGTTTCAATGTGCAGGCATACTTTGAGACACAACTTTACAAACTATATGCAAACAGGTGTATTGTCATTCTAAAGATGTGCATGGTATGTAACACGACATTGGTTATTAATTTATGTAGTGTAGGTGATATATTTGTGAACAAGTACTGAAAGACCAGGGTTGCAGTGCATGGGCGAGGTAAGACATGACTGCATTATAAATAGATGACTTTATATTTTTATGTTTCCACATGTAGTTTCATGGCATGAAGACTAAATGTACAGTAAACAAAAGTAATACGTGCTATTATTTACTTTGCATAGTGTAACGTCATGCAGAGGGTTTGCGTGATGGTTTGCAAAGTGTTTGCACACGCGAGATACACATTTCCACTGCTTTCCCTGTTTGCTCTAAGTTAAGCAGTCTGCAACTGTAGACCCTTTGCTAAAATTATGTGAATTATTACTGAGTGTATGAAACCCACCTGCTGCTTAGCTAACTGTGGCAGCAGGTGTAAATACATTCACACATTTCTTTTTGACCCCAGATGATATAGAGTTTGAATCCACACATATGTAATCTTTTTAAGTAAGTAGTGATAATGGAATGAAATTATTCTTTATATTACATTCACCGTGTCTTACTGTGTGTTGACATAGCACAGTGTGTTTAAGCAGAATTGCTTAGAGGTAACCACACCACAGAAGAGCCGTTGACCATCACTTGTCATTGGTGCATGATTCCAAACTCCCTGCAAATACAAAGGCCAAAAAGTGAAGGGCTCCATTGCTTTTTTTCTTGGTACTTATGTGTGTTGTGTGTGATACTATTTTTTGACCAGATTATAGGTATTAAAATGGGGTAGATAGGAATGTGGTGAAATGGGGAGCAGTGAGGGGGAAGAACAAAGTAAAGCAATACAGGAATTTGCAGGAGGGAGGTAGGAAAGAATCATAGCTATCCATTTCTTTAACAGTGTAAACTGAAAATATGTACAGAATATTAGCTGAATTTGGACTCTCACCTCCATAAAGAGGGGTGACAACAACAAAATCATGTTGTACAGCCAACTGGACCAAACCAAGTGTATCAAGAAGACACAAGTGCGAAATGGAGAACTAAGTATGAGATTCATTTTATTTTTTTTTTTTGTGGGACAGGTGCCCATTTTTGTTTTTTTATTTCAGTAAGAGAGGAATGCTGGGTAAAGGAGATTGGTACTTCTGGGTCAGGTAAGTTAGGTAGGGAAGGAAGTGAATACCAACATACAAGACAAGACATAGGGGTGATGCGGGACTCAAAATTTTGGGGGACGCTATGATTTGGATGAGGGAGAAGACAATGCAAGCTTATGCTTGTCAAACATGGAGACAATGAGAATCTCGTCCTCATTCAGGGGTGTAGCCAGGATTTTCAGATTTGTTCTCACAGCTCCCAGACTGCTGCTCCTCAACAAGCCACACCCTCATTAACACTGCTGACCAAGCCATACCCTCTTCATATTGCTGATCTTTGAAGAGATCACTGGCAAGTATATACAAGGGTAATAATTACTTACATGATGAAGAAGCATGAACATTTCATTCCAAAAGTGCATCTTCCTTAAGTGAAAAAAATACCTTTCCATTTACACTAGGGTAGATCAATCAGTTTGCCCCCCAAGATTAATCTTCTTCCCCTTGCAGCTCCTAATCCCTGTAGTGGCTCACTAGATCTCCAGTAGTGCTGCCGACTAAAGGACTGGTAGCCTCTAGGCAACACATGCTCTGCAGTGTTCTGGTCTGTAGGTACAACATATAGTGCTCTCCCTTGGTAACATCCAAGCTATGAGCAACAACTACCTCCCTTCCACCTGCATGGGTCACCTGGCAATGGCTGCTCACTCCTATGGCCTAGACTCATACTAAGCCTTTTGGAATAATAAACCTTACATTCCAAACAACAAATACATTTTAGCTGGGCTCAGTCATACAGCCACTGACAATAAATGAAGATGTGTACCCATGGGAGTCATCAGGTAAAAACCAAAGCTGTTGAAAGTTGCATCCTTACTATCCTACTTACATTCTGTGAATCTCAGGCCTATGTCAGGCTTTTGATGAAAGTAAATTGGTTAAAGCAAGAAAATTACCCTAGGACCCCAAACCAGTGGGACTGTACATGCTCTAAGGTGCTTTATTGGAGTTTTTTCTAGTCTTAGGATTCAGTGATAGTCTGAAAAAAATTATTGGAAAGAAATGAAAAGAAATTCAAGGAAGAAATAAGGTTGTCCAAGGCTTAATATTCAAAGCTGACACGATACCACCAAATATGCTGAGAAGACAGCAGCTTGTAAAGACAAAAAGCATATCTGCAAATGTAGGCTGCCACTCTACCCTCTCACAAAATGAAAACAATCACTTTATGTATAGCCTTATGCTGTTACATGCCAAAAGAACAAATGAGGACACTCAAGTTTGATTGTAAAAAGTGTTAAAGAAGCAATTACCACACCATTCTCAGCCCCTTGTAAGCTAGTGTAAGTGATCTCGTGTGCAAATTACTGAGTATAGCTGTTTTCTGACTATGCTGGTTATAGGGTATTAGTTGGGGATGAGGTCCCTCTGTTAATGCTATTTCAAACTTCCACTGTACATAATAATTTGCTGCCAAGCTCTATGCATATTTAAATAGTTGCATATACACACACCTCCCCCTCAGAAATATATACAACAACAAATTCAAAAATAAAGCCCTATGGACAGCATAATAAAAGAAAAAGACACTAATTGCATGGAAGAACTAAATGTAACTCTCAGAAAACCAAAAACACTCTTGCTAAACTAAGCAAGGAACTTAGGATTGTGATTAAATAAACCAAAGCTTGATATGAGGTAGAAATATAAACCCGTGTGAAAGACAACCCCAAAGTATTTTTTAACTGTGCTAAAAATCTGAGATACAATGCCTGGCACTGCAGTCAGTTAATAAAAAATGATATCACATACTTGGACCAGAGGATATAGCCAATTCACTGGCTAACTAATACAGATTGAACTTCATCCTCCCAGTCTTCCAATACTCTCACATCAAATACCTGCATCTATAACCCCCTCAAATCTCTCAGAAATTTCTGAAGTTACTACATAAGGCCAAAAACATTATGTCTATTGGGAATGGATACCATACTAGGCTGCCTACTAGTTAGTCAGAAACATGATATGTCGAACCCCCTACAAAGGCTATTCAGTACAAATTTCAAAACAGGTTTTGTGCTGGATGAATGAGAGACTGCAACAGATGTTCCCGTGCATGAAGGTGGACTTCAAGGGGCCCAGGAAATTACATACACATAAATCTAACCAGTCTCATCTGAGAAACTATGTCAACAATGAACTGCCCCTTGATCACCACATATTCACTATTGTAAGGAAATCTGTTTTCATTGTACAGCTTGTATCTAAAGGTATATCATCCAGATCCAGGCACATAATTGTTCCCTTTTACTTGGCACTCATTAGGCCAATCACTGCGTATAATGCCCCTTTTGGTATATACCTGTCCAAACACTTGTCTCAACTGGATGCCATCTAACCCTCAAACATTTAGGAATTACTCCAAAACAAACCTCCTGCTAATGAGTTATACCATGATAAGATTGCCATCGCTCTGAACCATGTGAACTCTGCTACCAGTATGGAATTATTTACAGAAACCCTATACCATAATGTAAACAGCTGCACTGAGGTACCTGTACCCACAAAGAATAAACAGAGAACTAACTCAAATAACAAGCCACCCTGGTGGAATCCTGATATCAACCAGTTGTATAACAAAAGGAGGAAAACCATGGCCAAAACTAAGAAGTGCAATACCCGGCAAGGTGAGAAACCCCTGAAACTAAAGAAACAACTCAGAAATCTTATCAAACCCACCAAAGCCAAATTTGAGGCAGAAATATCCTCAAAGACAAAGGATAACCATAAGGCCTTCATTGGCTTTGTCCACAACCTCAAAGGTAACCACAACAGTGTGCTGAACAAATTGTAAATGGAACCAACTAAAAGGAATCACAGGATATAACAAACCTACTGGCTGATAAATTTAATCCCAATGTCACCCCTTTTTCCCCTCAATACCCCTCAGGAGATACCCTTGACCATAATTCCTCTGGCTATCACTAGCGAACAAGACTTCAATGCACTGTCCAAGGCAAAGAATACTATCTCCAAAGGGCCCTGATAATATCCTGGGATGTCTCTTGGATAGCATGAAACATGAGCTATCAAGTACTCTAAAATCACTGTCCAACATTAGGCTCTCCTAACTGGCTTCATGTTTAGTGAATGGAGGACTGCAACAGTTAATCCTCAGCACAAGGTTAGGCCTTCTGCTGACCTGAATAACTACAGACTATATGTCTGACTAGTCTTGTTTGTAAAGCCAAGGAAATAATTATCATGGATATTTTAAATAAAGACAGAGGAAACCATTTTCTTATTTACTTCTACAATGATTACAGACATTGAAATAAAACAGCACAAACACTGATAGCCATTTGCTAAACTATACAGTCTCACAATGAAAATAGATATGCATAAGCAGTAAACTTCTCTGCCTTGAAACTCACATTCATTGAAACAGCATGAAAATACACATTGAAAAAAAATGCATCTGGCCAGTGGAGGATTAAATTTACCTTTGAGTTGTTTTCAGACCATAGGCTCCTTGCATACAGTTATAGGGCCATGCTCACATATGTGTCCTTTGATTCACCTTCCTGATTTATTAAATCATATTCATTGTATAATACAGCACCATTTGTTAGAATGGTGTTTTAAATTTGTAGTTATGAACATTCTTCTAGTAAGCTATGGAACAAAATGTATGAACCACAATGGCAAAGCTACCCATTTTGGAAAATTTCAACCATAAAAGGCCATTTAAACGTCTGTCATTACAATCCACCAATATCACTCAATAAGCACAATCTCTGCAGAAGTAAAAGTCATCTGAATAATCCCCCATTAAAGAGATCTGTAACTAATAAAGTGGTTGCTACTGGTAAACAACTTTACATTTCAATGTTTCATCTACAAATTCAGTGCCTGCTACACTTGAAGAATTAATTGCCTGCATTGTGTTACATTAAAAAAATTGTAAGCAGGTAATATTACCACAGGGAGTGACTAACAAACCAACAACAAGTTCATAGTTACTAGGCATCTCATACAAAGGAGGACACACTCAGGAGTGTAGAACCCCTATCCCCCCTTAAAATGCACCAAATAATCGACAATTAAAATGACAATGCAATATGAGCACTCCATCTACATGGTTTGGGAGTAGAATCCACAGCCTCTGCACCAAAGGCAATTATGCTACTAATACACCTTTTAGATTCTACAGCACAAACAGTGACTGCCATTTGATAAACAAAATATTTAGTTGCACGTTGAAAACAGATTTAGCATGAGCAACAGTAAACTTATCTTCCCTTGAAAGTCACAAAAAATGAAATGAAACTCAATCCCTTGAAAATGCACTGAAACTTGTAATTCCCTGAAAATGTACTGAAACTCAAACTCAGTTCCGTCAGTAGTCTAGTAGTTGGTGTAGAGGATTCAGGCTCTTGTCTCCACTGGAGCTCACAGTTCCTTCAGCAGTCTGGTAGTTGATATAGAGTATTCAGGGTTTTGTCTCCTGTAACCAAGTTACAGGGTCAAGCCTAATCAAGTTAATTGACTAACCTGCCCTCCCCCCTAACTAGGGCATTACATACCATATCTCCATACCTCTCAGCCTGTTATCATAAGAAATCTGGACAAAGCGTAAAATAATGGGGAGAGAAAGGCCCCAAAATAGGAACATATTGTAAATACTGCTCTTACAGACTTAGAAAGTTGCTAGAATAACATTTGTCTTAGCATGTATTTTCTAAAGGAAATGAAGTCTGGCATTAGTTATTTCAATCCCCAGTGATTTGCCAGGAAACCACAAATATTGAGAAATAGGCCAAAAATATGAGGCAAAAATCAAGACACTCTGCAAAAATCTGGACAGTTGAAAGGTATGGATATCTCTCAAACTCTTAGTGCAATAAATTTAGATAAAGACTGAAATAATGGAGATACAATGGCCCAGAATGGGACCATGGCTCTCAGCCTCTTCAAGAAAGAAATCTGGACAAAGCCAGTAGTAACCAGGGGAGAAAGGCCCAAAAATAGAGCTACTTTTTAAATATTGCCCTTACAGACTTAGAAAGTTGATATAATTACAGGTTTTGCATTAGCATGAATGTTCTGAAGGATATGGAGTTTGAAGCTCAAAGGTCTTCCATTATTTTCTCACTTCAGCCCTCAATAGTTAGCCAGTAATTTGCCAGAAAAACACCAATTTTAGGAGAAATGGAACAAAGATATGAGGTGAAAATCTGGACAGTTCAAAGCTATGATAGGGATACATTTTAAATATTGCTCTTTTTTAACTTAGAAAGTTGCTAGAGTTAACAGGATTTGTGCTAGAATATATTTTCTGAAGGATACAAAGTCTGAAACTCATATATGTATGTGCCATTATTTAGTGACTTCAGGCTTCTGTGATTTGCCAGAAAACCACAAATTTTATGAGAGGCAGACCAAAACTATGAGGTTAAATATGAACAGTTGAGAGGTATGTTAAACACACAGAGATACACAGCTACCTACCTTGTCTGACATAGCAAGACACTCCCCCTCTATTTCGTGCATCAACAAACAGCTAGTTTACATTCCATACATACACCTCTCATAGGTTCATAAGTATATACTAGAATAATGACCACCAGGGCCTTTATAAGCCTAGCCGTGCAATGAAACTTGCAGCACCAGTCATTATTTGAGTATGAGACCCCTGGTTTAAAGCAAAATATTCATAACCTTAGAACTCTTTAATTGAGAATGCCTATGCAATAAAAGTGAGACCGTATTTGCAAGGAAAACAGAACTAGTAAGTTATTTTCCAGAATTTTAGTTCCACATACATATTTTTTAGATTAGATAAAAATGTCGCAATAATCAGCAGAGACAATAGGCAGTCAGATTTAGAGACGCTTACATGGACTTTTCAGCTGTACAACTTGAGAAACTAGCTGTTCTGACTTTCTGTTTTTTAATATTAAACCTGTTTCATGTACAATTTTCTATCTGCCACTGTGTCCAGATACCTAAAAGAAGGGGAGTTTCTACCTACCAAAAGGGTAGATGAAGGCCACCGTTATCTCAGCATGCTACCCCCTACTCTTGTGGGTTGCACTACTGCAAACAATAAACATAATAATGTTACTAAAGAAAAACTACCACCAACTTCCCAGAACAGCAGAGTCCAACAAAAATAAAAGCAGATAATCCAAGAACACTGAAGGCACGACTCTCCAGGTTAAAGCTTAGTTTACTGTAGGTCATAAGCACTTTCACAGCTGCTGCTGCTTCATCAGATAACAAGCGCACTATACCAAACTAGATTTTAAACAGAGAAGTGAAACAGTATAGGATCATATGACCAAAAAATTTAAAGAAACACAGCTAAAATATACCCTATTTAAATAGCACATAAAAAATGTACATATAAAAACTATATAAAACTTCCTATAAGCAGAAGAAGAAAACATATATAATAATATTTCAGATGCAAAGACAAATACTCTCATCTGGCTAGTGGTCTTCAGTTTGGGTTTAATGGGTAAAAACTCATTCAACCCATGCCCCAAATCCCCCCTCAGCCTGATAATCCATTTAGCTTCCATCTGTTCTGTTTGATTTCTTATATCTCCACCCCTTATGGTCTCAAAGACTCTACCAATAACAAGAAATTTAAATGTGTGCCTAGAATCAGTAGCCAGTACAAGTCTTGACAAAACACTGGTTGTGCTTCCCTTTTGTATATAATAAACATGCTCCTTTATTTTCTCCCTTAGAGCCCTATCAGTCTTTCCCATATAAAATTTGGAACATTCCTCACGGTAAGCTAAATAAACAACATGTTCTGTACTGCAGGTAGCAAATATATAGGTCCATAGGTTCATAGGTAGGTACTAGGCTATCTGCATTTATAAGTCTAGCCAGAGTGTGTCAGCTTTCGCCGCCCCATTGATTAATTAACTGATCCTCTGTCAAGCAGAGCCAATGAAGTGATCCCAGGGGTGTATTTTCTGTTACCCATCCACTCGTCAAGGTTTCTCTTGAAGAGTGTTAGTGAGGGGTTCTGCCTAATGTAGTTTGGAATTTTGTTCCAAAGCATGGGGAGTCTCTGTGACAGGAATCTATCCCTCCAGCATGTTCTATTTATTGTTGTGGTGAGGTTTAGCTCACTAGATCGTGTGGCTCACAATGACTTGGATTTCTTTAGGTGGAGCATGTCCATCAATTTTGAGTTGGACATGGCTTTGTAATTCAGGCAGAGATCACCTCTGAGTAAGCGATATGCCACTGAGTACAGCCAGAGTTTTTTCAGTCGGGCTGCATAGGACATATGTTTGAGGCCAGTAATCCTCTTGGTGAGGTACTTTTGTGGTCTCCCCAGCTGTTGGAAGTGTCTTGTGAGGTACATCCCAAATAGGGCATTGTACTCTATGATGGGTTTGATGATTGACAAGTAGAGGGGCACTGTAACCTCTTTATTTCTAGATGCAAACCCTTTAGTAATTAGATGGGCCACATAAAAGGATTTCCTAACTACATTGGCAATATGATTGTCAAAGGAGAGATTACTATCTACTTGGGTTCCCAGATCTCTTATTACCTCTTCTGTATTAAGGGGGCTGCCACTTATGTGGTAATCTGTGGGTGTTTTGTTTTTCCCAAAAGGGATGACTATGCATTTTTTGGCATTTAGCTTGAGTCCATGACTTTGACACCAGGTGTCCATCTCAGTAAGGCCCTTTTGGAGGATGTCCATGTCAGCCAGAGAGTCAATTATGGCTCCCAGTTTCCAGTCCCCGGCGAACTTGGTTAGCCATAGTCCTCCTGTGTTTGTCTGTACTTTTTGAGAAGTATATGCCAAACAGTAGGGGTCCCAGGACCGAGCCTTGCGGGACACCACTTGTGACTGGTTTAGAGTTGGACCAAGAGCCTGCTATTCTTACCGTGTGAGTTCTGTCTGTAAACCAGTTGGCAACCCATCTCGTAATGTAGGGATTTATGTTCAGGCTAGTGAGTTTTTCTGTAATACCCAAGTGGGGAATGGTGTTGAAAGCTTTGGCGAGGTAAAGGTAGGCTGTGTGAACAACCTTTCCCTCATCTATGGCCTTGGTGACTGTCTCGAAGAAGTCAACTAGGTTTAGTAGGCATGATCTGCCCCTAACAAAGCCAAACTGGGTTGGGTCAAGTGTTTGGAGGTTCCCAATGTCTTTGTTAATGAATTCCATGATGATTATGTGCTCCATAGCCTGGCAGACCAGGCTAGTCAGGCTTATGGGGCGATAGTTACCAGGGTCAGTTGTGGCCCTCCTTTGTGGAGTGGAATAACCATTGCTGTGTGCCATTCTATGGACATGTAGCCTGTGGAGAGGCTGAGGTTGAACAGCTTGTTTAGGTGGGGGTTAGTTTGTTCTGTAGTTCATGCAAGATGCAGCCTGGGACACCATCTGGCCCATTGATGCTGTGTTTTTGGCTTTTGAAAGGGCTATTTTCACCTGTGCATTTGTGATTTCTGGGACACTACACTTTTCCGGTATTATTGTGGGCCCATTTGGGGGTGAGAGGGGGGTGATGTTTGCACTGAATCTATCTGCCAGGATGTTGGCAATATCAGTAGGTTAAGTATATTTTGTGCTATTTTGCACTAGTTCAGTGCATATCTGCGAGTTGCCACTTAGATTGTTGACATAGCTAAAGAAGGCTTTGTGGTTATCTTTTGAATCCTTGGCTACTTTCTTTCAAAGTTAGCCTTTGAAGATTTTATGAGGGACCTTAGTTTCTTACTGATACTGATCAGGGATGTCTTTCCTTCTTGGGATTTGCTTTTCTTCTGAACTAGTTTCCTCCTTCTATTGTATAGCCTGTTTATGGCAGGGGTCCACTAGACTGGTTTCCTTCTCTTAGAGGAGTGAGTCTTGGTTTTGTTAGGGCTGACATGATCCATGCATCCTTGTAGGTGCTCATAAAGTGCATTTGTAAAGGTTTCTGCATCCTGGGCAGCGTTATCCTTTAGCGTGGGGGCTGTAAAACTTACTGCCTCTGTCTTAAGTAAGGTGAAGTTTGCTTTAGAAAAGTTTTTTACTGTGGTTTCCTTAGTTGAGAGTGGTGGTGAGGTGTGGACATCCAGAGTGATTAGTTTATGATCTGATCTAACCCATGACGGGTTGACCTCCGGTGTGGAACACCTGTCGCCCATGTTTGTGATGACCAGGGCCAATATGAAACTCATACTCCCATTTTTTGGCCTGGATGTGTACGTTTTGTACTGCCTTCAATGTATGTGCACATTGAACACCTAGCACAGGGCATCATAACTTTATTTCTATGCTGCACAGGATCCATGATGGGGTAACAAAGCTGCCTTTTTAATGATTTCATATTTCTAAAAAGAAATCTGGGGGTAGTGTCTATCAACTTACTGATATCATGGTCCATTGTTAAAATACCCCAGTGTCTCTTAATGACTTTCATATAAAAAGAAACATCAGAGGAATAATATAAGGGAATCCTACCTTTATAGTCTTTTCCTTTGTCTTTCACTACCTGGTGTGTCTTTCTAGAAACATAAGGTTTAGCTGAGCTAGATCTAAGAGACTGCACCTCACCTATGTTCCTTAAAATATTGTGTGTCGTAACCTCTATCAACAAATTCCTTATGTAAAGTATTAAGTTGGTTGTCAAAATCATTGTCCCAGACATTGAGCCTAGAAGCTCTAAATGCATCTGAAATATTGTATATATTTGTTTTCTTGTTAGCTAAATCAGTATTTTTTTTCTGCTTATAGAAAGTTTTATACAGTTTTTATATAGTTTTTATGTTGCATTTATATGTACTTGTTTTATGTGCTGTTTAAATATCATATATTTTTGCCGTTTCTTTAAATTTTTGTGGTCATGTGATTCTACACCTTTTCACTTCTCTTTTTAAAAGCTAATTTGGTATAGTGCATTTGTTATCTGATGAAGCAGCAGCAGCTGCAAAAGTGCTTATGACCTACAATAAACTAAGTTTTTAACCTGGAGAAATCCAACTTCAGACCAGTGACAAGTGGAGTACCACAGGGTTCAGTCCTGGGTCCTCTCCTGTTTGGTATCTACTTCTCTGAAGTACAGGCTAACACAGAAGGTCTTTGGCTAATGAAGTTTGCAAATTACTGCAAGCTAGGAACCATAATCAAAACTCCAAAAGATGTGGACATTCTGAAAAAGGGCCTCGCTGAGACAGATGCTTGGTATCAAAGCCATGGCCTCAAGCTCAATGCCCAAAAGTGCATTGTAATCCCTTTTGGTAAAAACTCTGTACCCATGAACTACCACATACGTGGTAGCCTACTTAACACCAAAAGTGTGATAAGAGACCTTGGGACACAGGTGGACAGAAGTCTCTCCTTTGATAATCACATCGCCACAGTAGTCAGAAAATCCTTCTACGTGGCACACCTCATCACAAAATGTTTCTCATGCAGGAAAAAAGAGGTCATTGCTCCCCTCTACTCGTCACTCACTAGACCCATTATAGAGTACAGCAGCCCTTTTGGTATGTACCTCAAAAGACATCTACAACAACTGGAAAGGCTGCAGAAATACCTCACAAAGAGGATTACTGGCCTCAAACAGATGCCCTATGCAGACCGTCTCAAAATTGCAGCTTTACTCCATTGCATATCGCCTACTCAGAGGCAATTTCTGCCTAACACACAAAGCTATGTCAAACCCAGAGCTTTTGGACATGATCCACTTAAAGAAATCCCAATCCCTCCATGCTACATGCTCTAGGGACCTAAACCTTGTCACCACAATAAACAGAACATGCTGGAGGGATAGATTCCTGTCCCAGAGACTTCCCATACTCTGGAACAAACTACCTATCTATATCAAACAAAGCTCATCATTAGTACTCTTCAAGACAAATCTTGATGATTGCATAGGAGGTAGGAAATTTACCCCGGGGATCACTTCTGTGGCTCTGCTCAACAGTGGCACAGGAAAATTATTTTCTTGGGTGGTGAAAGCCAGAGTACCTT